>NW_024582566.1:61896-64841 GCF_018398535.1 Haplochromis burtoni
GTTTTCTCCTGTTTGTGTTGTTAGGTAGGTTATGGTTATAGGTTGTATATTTTGTTTCTTTGGAGTTAGGTAAGTTTCTTTTATTTTTTACATCAGGGATGTTTTGTTTGTTATGTTGGCCTTGGCTCTCCCTGAAGTTATACCTCAGTCTGAACCCAAATCTCATCACCAGCATTAAATAAACCTTTTAAAGTTACCATCTTGGCGCCTCCTTCACTATCCACCTTTATGTTCGTCCCTTCAACCCCCCCTAGACTAGCCAGGGAACGTAACATTTGGGTATGACGGTCTGGTGTAAAAATGGTATCCTGTCAATTCAAGACATTTACATATGCAACAATTTGCCTCTTTTGAGCAGCTGGTAAACAGGTTCTCCATACCCTCTCTCATTTTGCTGGTAGAGACAGACCGAAAAGTCTGGCAGCTGTAATTGCAGCAAAAAGTGGTTCTACAAAGTATTGACTCAGGGGGCTGAATAATTACGCACACCCCACTTTTCAGTTATTTATTTGTAAAAACTGTTTTGGAATCATGTATGATTTTTTGTTCCACTTCTCACGTGTGCACCACTTTGTGTTGGTCTTTCACCTGGAATTCCAATAAAACTGATTCATGTTTGTGGCTGTAATGTGACAAAATGTGGGAAAGTTCAAGGGGGCCAAATACTTCTGCAAGCCACTGTATTATTTTCCTTTCCCACATAAACAAGTGCTTGGTTCTTTGAAGTATTAAGAATTACTGCTGCAGCTCTTCTGCATGATCACTGCGTATATGTGTGTATGTGCATACACCTATCAAAACTCCCTCTGGTGAACATGACAGGAGAGATGAGGAGAAAGAACGAGCTGTTCAGTCCTTCATTAATCTTCTCCCACCTGTTACTACCTAAAATCTCGGTTCTGAAACAGAAAAAAAAATGTGTTTGTGTTTGTGTGTTTGCATGCGAGACGTTGTCAACAGAATTAATTCTGTTGATTACTGTCTTGGTTGCAATTCTTTGTATAGCTGAGTGTTTGATAAGGTAGCACTTTGTCTGACAGAGGGCAAGCATGCATTTTTCTTTACCATTTGAAGCAGATTTGATGTCTCGGCACATTGCGGGTATATGATATTACTAGTGTGTGTTTTCATTTAAAGGTGTTATTACAGTGTTTGTAGCTCTTATTTTTATCTTTGTTGGGAACGATCTTGCTGAATGATGAAAAAAAATATTGTTTCCTTGTTTACCACATGTTTTGTTAGTCATGAAGCTCTCCTCAGCCAGCACCTGTGTCTCATCTCTTCTGCTGATTGAGACAGAAAGCTGGGAATGCCTGGCAGCAGGATATGAAATATGCTAATGAACTTATATAATAATAACCTGTCATCACACATGCAGTGGAAAGAAAATGAAAAATTTTGCAAAGGATTGTCTCATTGTAACCTTAATTCAAGACAAAACTGAAATTATCCCCTCCCAGGGCAATATTTGCTTGTTGTGAGAAATTGCATTTATGTGAGGCTAGTCTAGGCTGTGTAAAGACAGCAATCATAAAGAAAACAGGTATTTTTTTTTATGGGATGCTCTCCAAGTTTTCATATACATTAATAACATTTCTGGCTTATATCCAGACAAAGAAGTAGTGATGCGCGAATCATGAACGAATCGTTCAATACTCGAGAATCACTTTACTGACTCAGAATTGGGACCTTCAACACTGTGGACATCGTGTTGTGTAAAGTTGCAACGTTTTTCACGTTTTCACTCAAAAATAAATTTGATGTTTTGTTTTAAGGGTCTTCCTGTAAGTCCTGTGGCACAACAACATCAGATAGGAGTTTCTCTCTGTTAATTTAGGACTGTATTCATCACCTTTGTCCCCACTTAGTTGTGGTGTACCTCAGGGTTCTATATTGGGGCCCATTCTCTTTATTTCTGCTTCCCATGGGGTCCATTTTTAAAAAGCATAACATCACATTTCATTACTTTGTATATGACCTATAGAAACTAGATTCAACCAGGGCCCATAATCTTTGGAAGGATCATCATGCCTCTGTTCAGGCAACAGTGAACTGCCAGATATGTACAATCATGTTTGGAAATAAACTCTCTCAATCAATGAACAAAAACAAAACAGTAATTATTTTCTTTGGGAAACCATCCCATTAGTTGGTTATGACAGTGTCATTTGTACCTTAGCTTCTTACTGAGTTTTCAAAAAATAAAAGAGTGTTCGTCTATATTTGAATTAAAAAGAGGTCATGTTGCAATGAATGTTCATGTAAAATGTGCTCAAAACAAACGTAATTGAAGCAGGATTACATAAACTGAATTATATCCATATGTGATTAAATGTTTAAATGTAATGTCTAATTTTCCTTTGTTAAAAAATAATAAAGAGAATGTAATTCAGTGATTTTCAAGTTTAAATGTTTAAACCTTGTGTTAAATCTTGTAAGTGAGATAGGGAGAGAGACTGGATGATTAAATGTCAACTACTAAATTGGATGGCCAAAATGTGAAGATGTGACATCGAGTAGGAGAAGTGGGAGAGAATGAGAATGTGTAAAAGTGAGGTGAAGAAAAGAGTCGAGGTTCCTCCCTCTTGTCTTCTGCGAGATGAGCAGTACAGGAGATTGGATCTGAGAGGCTGACAGCTGAAACTTCCAGCAGAGATACTGGGGGAATCGCAGTCCAACCTGTGAATTGATTTTTGGCTTTTCATCTGCTCCTTTTGAAAGATTTTGATCTACATCACTGAATGTCCAACTGATTTCCTGTTGGGTAATTATCATCATCCCGAAAGAAGTGCATCTTTGGATCCATTCGTGCTCATCCTTCCTCCAACCTCTCTTCACCAAAAATAAGAACAAAATCACCATGAGCTCAGAGTAGGTTAGTTAGATAAGTATAGTTTAAATGATTTGACTATTGTTTTGTGACTTTTATTATTTCATTTTGCTTT
>NW_024582566.1:66692-72850 GCF_018398535.1 Haplochromis burtoni
AGATATTTAAGGACAGCATGGAGAACCTATTTACAAATCTCAATCAGAAAGGAATGTTTATTTGTGGGAACTTTAATGCTGACATGAATCCAAATCATAATAAGAGTACAGAAGAATTTACTGATTCCATGTGAAGCATGGGTTTATTTCCACTGATAACAAGACTGACCAGAATAACATCCCAACTCTATTAGATAATATATTTAGAAATATAATGGAAGAAAATATAAAAAGTGGGTTATTAATCAATGATATATCTGACCATTTACCAGTCTTTGCATCTTATAATTGCCATTATAAGGTCAAAAGCGATGAACACAAGATTATTTACAAAAGCATAAGAACAGAGAAGACATTAAACTGTCTTAGATGTTAACTTTTAAAGCATAATTGTATAATTGTATTGTATATGAACAAAAAGAAGTTAATAAAGCTTACGAAGCATTTTTAAGAACATTTAACTTATTACTTGAGAAAAAACTGTCCAGTAATTGAAATTAATAGGAAACACAACTATGTCGGAAGACCATCGATGACTAAAGGACTACAAAATGCCAGCAAAAAAGAATACCCTGTATCAAGAATTCATAAAAAGGAGAACAATAGAAACTGAAATAAGTTATAATTAAATTAGCAAATATAATGAGAACCTGTAAAAGAGAATATTTTAATTAAAGGTTAGAACACAATAAAGATAACACAAGAGGTATATGGAATGTATTAAACAGTATAATCAAAAATGCATCAAGGAAAAATTATTATCCGGGGTACTTTATAGATGGGACAAGAAGCATTATAATTCATAAATATAGGGCCAAAACTGTCAGAGGGAATAAAGGTCGATGGAATAGAAAGGGACAATGGAGAAGATATTGAAAGGAATAGAAGCTCAATGTTTTTAAGAGCAGTGGAAGAGAAAGAGATTTATGACATCGTTAGTGGACTTAAAAACAAAACCAGTACAGATTGGAATGATCTTGATATGGTAACAGTAAAGAGAGTTATTGATGGTATAGTAAAACCATTAAAATATATATTCAACTTGTCTTTTCAAAAAGGGGTTTTTCAACAAAAAAATGAAAGTTGCTAAAGTTATTCCCAATTTACAAAACGGTGAAAGATCATTTTACAAACTATAGACCAGTGTCAATACTCTCCCAGTTCTCTAAGATACTGGAAAAACTCTTCATAAAAAGATTTGACAGTTTTGTGGAAAAATATGAATTAATGACAGATAGTCAGTATGGGTTCAGAAACAACAGATCAACAGCTTTGGCACTGATAGATTTAATGGAAAAGATAACGGAATGTATGGATAATAAGAGGTATGCGCTCGGAGTTTTCTTAGATCTAAAGAAGGCGTTTGATACTGTTAATCATGAATGTTCAGGTGGGGAATTGCCACAGGTTTTGGAAATGATCACACAGGAATTAACGATATTAAAGAAGTGGTTTGATATAAATAAATTATCATTGAATCTAGATAAAACCAAATTTATGTTGTTTGGAAACCAAAAGAAAAACATCGAAGTAGAAATATGTGTTGACAATGTATATTTAGAAAGAGTAAATGAAATAAAATTTCTTGGGGTGATCATTGACCACAAGCTCTGTTGGAAGCCACACATTACTTATGTTCGGGGGAAATTGGCACGGGGCATTGCCGTCCTGGGGAAAGCAAAGCATATGTTGGATCAGAAAGCACTGCACATTTTATACTGTGCTTTACTACTGCCATATATGAGCTACTGTGTAGAGGTCTGGGGAAACACATACAAAAGTAACACACAAACAATAACTATAATACAGAAAAGGGCCATTAGATTAATAAATAATGTAGGGTACAGGGACCATACAAATGCACTCTTTGTCAAAATGCAAGCTATTAAATTCCAAGACTTGGTGAAGCTTAAAACAGCGCAAATAATGTATAAAGTAATATCGTTAGCTTCATAGCATAAGTGCCTAAGTCATTTTTTGGTCAAATTGAGATTTTTGCCTAACTTTACTCCCCTACCACTGCTGCATCATCCTGTCCGTCTGAAACACAAAACACAAAAAAATGACTTAGGCACTTATGCTATGAAGCTAACGATATATAAAGTAAGAAATAAAATGCTTCCAAAAGAAATCTGTAAATTGATTATAGGAGAAGGTGAGTATAACTTAAGAGGGAAATGGAATTTAAAAATACAAAGTGTTAGAACAACTTTAAAAGTATGTCTATCTCTATAGCAGGAGTTAAATTATGGAACAGTCTAACAGAAGAAATTAAAGAAAGTAACAACATAAACCAGTTTAAAATGAAATATAAAAAACACATTTTTAACAAATATAAGAATGAAGAAAACAGGGTTAACCCAGGGCGGTAATGTTGTTCGTAATAGTGTTTTAGTTTGTTTGTCCCATAATTTGTGAATCTGCACCACTCAGTCCTTATTTATATGAAAGTAACTATACTGTGGTCGGGCTTGTTTATTTGTTTTGTTTATTTGTTTGTTTGTTTTGTCTTTGAGGCTAAAATTTAAGGCTAAAAGCAAATTAAATCAATGAGAGGTGAAATTTGAGGGGGTAGGGACCAATAAGTGTATACTTCTGCCGACTCCTTTTCAAACAAAAGAATGGAATGATATTTTGTAATGATTGTGGAGGCACATGTTTGGAATAAAAATGAACTGAACTGAACCTAAGTTTGGTCTCCTTGCCTTTGACCTCTCTTTGCCTGGTTCTGCCAGAAGTTTCTTCCTGTTAAAAGATAGTTTTTCCTTCCCAAGGTTGCCAAAGTATTTACTTAGATGAGATGAGGTAAAGAACGATCTTTACCTTACAATATCAAGCGGCTTGAGGTGACTGTTATTATGACTTGGTGCAATCTAAGTTAAATTGAATAGAATTGAATATAATAACCAGAGATCTTTTACAGGGATCAAGAGTTTCCCCCTGTAATCATGATTAATCACAGTCTTGCAGGTCCATTTGAGTGAAGTCAGCTTTAGTCTGCTTCTTCAGCCAGTAGGCGTCAATCATGTCGGGGCCTGATACTGTCCAACTCTTTATACTGGAGACCCTTTCTTGGCACTATGACAGTTACTGGTTCTTATGGCTGTTTAACTTGTAGCCAAGCATCTCACTGATCATTGCTGCCGTGGTGTAGATCAGCTGGTTAGTCTTAGTAATGGTGGTGGTAGGTATTGTCCGTAGTGCTGCATTCACATCATCTAGTACATCTTCTGAGGGTACTTCACGCTATGGAGGATCCAGGTTTCAAGTTTTGCCATGATCCTATATATATAGATATCCTAGATATCTATATATCCTAGATATATAGAGATATAGAGATATAGATAGATAGTAGGGGTGCAACAATACACAAAATTCACGGTTCGGTTCGATATTTTTTCGATACAAAAGAATTTTCATGCCTTTTTAATTTGTCATTTATTAAAATTATAAATATATATTTTAACTCAAAAGTACAGTTATAAATAAATAAATCTATCTGATGGAGAAATCACTCATCTTTGGAAAAGAGAGTTTATTACAGAGAAATGGCTCTTTCCAAAATAAAAGCTATACTATACGCTTCTTCTGGGCTATATTCTCAGCAGCATATTAAACATATCAGGTCCCCATAAGGAGAATCCTGTGCTAACGGCTGTCTAAATGACTCGGGTAAAGTTTGTAGCATGCGTGCTTGTTGTTTTTGTCTGCTTCCACTTGTCTTTGCACTAGGATGATGTCGGCGTAAATGTGCAGTCATATTCGTTGTGTTCCCACTAGTGCTGTCAGCGTTAATCTCGTTAAAATGACATTAACGCCATAACGCGGCAAATCTCCGTTAACGAGTTACCGCGGCCCCGTGCATGGGGCTGGATGGCGTCAACACGTTAACAAGCTAACTGCGCTAACGCACTATTTCCCACCAGTTGAGCATTGCATGGCACATCCAACATACTGTTTTACTTTTGTCCATGACGCGCTTACATCAGAGTCATACTTCACATGAAAAGCAAAATAGTTCCAAATGCCAGATCTGAATGAGGGTGGTGGAGGTTCAATTTCAGGTAGCGTTGAGGCAGTTGCCATGTTGCAACGAGCTTAGCTTCTGTCTCGCTAGCTTGCGCTGCGCTCGACTGCTCCGCCTAGGCTGCACTGTCAAGCGCAGATCCACTGAGCTCTCAACACAGACAACATCGTCAGAAGAAAAGTTGATAAAATAAATTAAAAATTTTGTATTGTTCGATACATATGCGTTGTAATGAACCGCTGATCTGTACCATAAGTCATCCTTGCGGGGGTTGTCGGAACTGTATGCGCAGTCGCACTAAGGACAGATGTGCTCAGAGGCATGCCCCGTAACGTGTATAGAGCAGTCTGTCGCGGCAGGAATAAGTTGTACAAAGTCCATGTAAGTTACGATAATACTTTGATAAGTATGATAAGTGTGTTTCTAATGTAAGGTATGTTGCTGCGTTTGTATTGTGAGCTATCTGAAAACCTTTTTATTCTGTATTTACGTTACTTACATCCATGTGCTATTTTTTAGCTAGACATGTGTGTCATGCAAGCTAGCAGCACCCCATGAGAAACGGGCCGAAGTGTTTAAGTGTTTACCGGAGTTTTGCACCCTTGGCAAGCGGACTGAGGTATGTGATGAGAGATGATCTGTTGTTATATTTTATTTAACTGAACTGTGTAATCCCTTGATGCTGTTTGAAGTAACCCCTTTTGTTTTATTTAATCTGTGACTGTATATCTCAGAATTACTTGTTTGAACTTGCCTGAATTAACTTAAGCTCATTGTTGTTATTGCTCATTGTTATAGTTCAAAAAGTACTGTACGGGTATCAATTTTTTCTTATTTTATAGTTTTCACGGTGCTCAACGTCCAGAGAATGAGCCGTGTGTGGTGAGGAAATAAATGGCTGCACCCGTTAGAGACTCTTCTGTCGTTCTTGATGCCAAGGGCTGCTACATGCGTACCAAACCGAAAGCACTGTATCGAACGGTTCAATATCGATACGAGTATTGTTGCACCCCTAATAGATAGATATATATATATATAGATATATTTTCTAAGGTATGCCGCATTTATTCATTTATTGCTGCCCTGTATACTTTGCTACTGTAAAAATATGAACTTCCCTCCATCTAGTTTTTTCCTGCTCACTGCTTACCACCAGATCACTGCACAAAAGGTCAGACATCTTGGTTTGCCTACTTCATCTCACACCTTGACACTCCCATGGTTGCTTCCCCCTCAGAGAGTACTACCCCCTGCTTTCTCAGTAAGCATTATCTCTAGTAAATACTCAGCTCACTTCAAATTTAATACTCACTCCCTTCCTGATTCCTGAGTCAATAAAGCCTTGTATTCTTGTGAAAACTACTGTCTGCCTTTGGATCCACACCACGCACCAGTCTCTCAGCCTTCTGACAGGTTGTGCACTCAATAAGCTCCAACTGTGAAAATCTGTCATCAATAGAAGATACCCACCTCTAAAAATAGCCAGTATATAGCAGGGGCCAGTATCTGTAGAACAAGTTGTCTGCCACTCAGAACATCAGTGGACTGATCCCCGACTCCTCTATGTGTGGAAGTATCCTTGGGCAAGAGCCCCGAGATTTCCCTGATGCATCTGTGGGGATGTGCATGTGAATTTTACATAACAAGTAGTCAAAGTTTATGACTATGACTCTTTGACTTATGCTGTATGATTAGGTAAATGCGACTTACACACCTGGCGAAGATCAAGGACAAAACTCAAGTATCTAGTCACTAATGTACAGCTGTTCAGCTCTTTTTCTAAAAGTTTACTTTCACCAGACTGTAAGCATAGTAATCACCCAAAAGAATATCTCTCTCTTCGCTCTCTCTCGCTATATATATCTGTATATAGAGATATATCCAAAACACTGCTTAATTACTTTTTGTTTTGTTCAATGTAAAAAAGTTGCTGTCTGGTTGACAAATCGTAACAAAGGCAAAAGAATATTCATGGTAAATGGACTGGTTCTTATATAGCGCCTTTCTACTATAACTGAGCACTCAAATTGCTTCATACAACTTGTGCTTTACACATCCAATCATTCACACACTGGTGATGGCAGCTACATTGAAGCCACAGCCACCCTGGGGCGCACTGACAGAGGCGAGG
>NW_024582566.1:72870-79794 GCF_018398535.1 Haplochromis burtoni
ACACTGGCGCCACCGGGCCCTCTGACCACCACCAGTAGGCAACGGGTGAAGTGTCTTGCGCAAGGACACAACGACCGAGACTGTCGGAGCCGGGGCTCGAACCGGCAACCTTCCGATTACGAGGCGAACTCCCAACTCTTGAGTCACGATCACACTTTGGCTCAAGCACTTTTTTCTTTGCTCTTTCCAGGTAAGTGCTTTTTATCAATCATCTAACATTCACACACATTCATACTCCAGGCTTTGAGGTCAATGTATTTTTTTTTCTGATGACATTTTCACTTATTTTAAATATGAATTACACTGTGATATGGTCTCGTTCTAACGTAGCACCTCCCTACTCTATCTAAGCACTCAAACTGCTTTAAACAACATGTCTCATTCACCCGTTCAAAGAAGCACTTTTTTCTATGCTGAAGTGCTTTCTATCTAACGTTCACATTTATACTCTGATGGATACAGAAAGCAACTTAGTATCTTGCACAAACATATTTGGCAGGCAGACTAGAACAGGGATCGAAACACCAACCTTCCAATTAGTAGGTGGCCCGCTCTATCTCGTTGGCTAGGATTGCATATTATTGCCTGTATGAGTCCTCATTTGTGAGTGTAACAAAACCTGTTTCATTCTCACCATTGGGTGAGATGTGGGCCTCGCCTCTCACCCTATGGTAGCTAGGATGGGTTCCAGGTTCAACAGTAGGCGCAGTCATTAAGTAAGGTGTGTCAATGTCGGAAAAAATGTGTGTCATTCCTCTAGCCTTTGCATCCCTCCTTCTCTTTCACCTCTGTCTGGTGGCCTCCCTCTTTTCTCTTCTGTGCTTTGCTACCCAGCCTTCTTCTGTCTCTTCCTTCATTATGCCTCATTATTATCCTGATGAAGAGTAAGTAAGGCCATTCTTCCCTTCCATCCATGTCTCTGTCCCTCCTTTCTTTCCAGTAAAATAAACATATGGGTGGCTCTGCCTTCATGAACCTGCTCACCTCTGCTTTCTTGCCCTCCCTCCTCATGTTTTTCTGGCTCATTAGTATGCAAAAGAAACAATAATATTCCTTGATGTGCCTCCCACATCCTCCTGCTCACTACTGAGCAATTTGTTCACCCTTTCCCTTCTGCTCTTTACTTTTTCTTCCACTGTAAATGAAGTCCATAATGTAATAACCAATACCAAAATTTAATTTCTCTGAGGCCATGTGGGAATAAAGAGTTAATGAGATCAGATAACAGATGTTGTTTCCAGTGGTTGTTTTTGCCCAGTCCATAGGGATTGTCTTTATTTTGCCTTTTTCAAAATTACACTACTCTTGTCTGACTTTATTTCACTTTTGAATTAAGGAGAAAAATGAAAAGCGGTTTCACAAATCATTAAAATCATATCAGTAAATAGAATTAGTACAAAATTAGTGATGTTGCATAGTTCAGTTTACTAATGTAAACTTGAAGTAGATAAATGACAGAGATGTAACCTGAGCCAACTGATCTTTAGGTCTTTATAACTCGTTAATTTCCGGTGTCAGAGCCAGACCTGAGCCTTAGTCATAGACTGTATTAAAAATGGCCACTATGACATTGCATAGTAGTCTGTGGATGATTGTATTCAAGTCTCAGGTTTGGCAAAATGTGGCAATATTTACAATATTTATTCATATATTTATGATGAGATGGCTGAGCTTTGGTTTTATCAGTAAATACTAGTTTAGAGTATTGTGTCCATCCATACATCCATAAATTGTGTCATAAAATGTGATGCTGACTTTAGCTTAAAAAAAGAACAAGCTTAAAACAAAAGCTGTTTACTGAAGTAACTAAACAGACAAGAGTATATTTTAGTAAATTAACTAGTTATCAAGATGGACTGTCAAATAACCTGTTTTGTGTGTGTGCGTGTGTTTATGTTGCTGTAGACTGTATATTTAAAACAAGTCATTGTAATGAACTTGTTTTATAAATGCAGTCTGAATGTTTGTTTTATTTAAATAAAGGTTGAAAACTGAACAGAGGGTGAACATACTGACCAGGTGATTATATGTCAGGGTTGTGTTTTTGTATCTGCTGCCCCCGAGTGGCCAAATTAAGTTGGGTCAAATAAAATGACTGTCAACCAATGAAACGTCAACAATTATCAGCTTGTTTACTGGGCATTTGACAGCTGAAACTGGCTAACCTGTGTTTTTTGTGATTTTTTTTTTTTATATCTAAAGATTTAGTGTAAGATTTCTTGAGCCTAACCAGGCTCCTCGTTCACACAGCATGTCTATACCGCAATTAATAGAGGTCTCTCTCTCTCTCTAGGACCCGTATCACCTGCTGATTCCCCCAAGCCTTGACGTCAGCGCTATAAGCGATAGAGATCGCCGGTGTTCTGGGAATCCATCCTACCTGACAAACCACCCTACCCGTTGTTTCTACGCATGCGCACAACACGAAATTCAGTGGCGAAGCATCCCACCTCTGTGAATATGAGCTAGAAGCATAATTTTACAGCTAGAATTCAGTGGCAATCATCTTACTTTTGTTAATAACAGCTACACACATACCATGCTACCTTTGTGAATGTGACCTACAAGCATACTTTAACGGCTAAAATGAAGTGGCAAACCGTCCTG
Source organism: Haplochromis burtoni (assembly GCF_018398535.1). NCBI lineage: Eukaryota > Metazoa > Chordata > Actinopteri > Cichliformes > Cichlidae > Haplochromis > Haplochromis burtoni. Next base: position 75,478 of record NW_024582566.1, read on the forward strand.
GCTTTATAATTATGAGCTACAAGCATACTCTGATGGGCAAAGTTAAGTGGCAAACCGTCATACCTACTTACATTTGTGCTGGAATGACTCTGTGACAGCAGAAATGTGCTTAAACTACTTACGGTAGGACGTTTTGCCAAAGTAGGACGTTTTGTCAGAACCGGCACTCGGCGGCGGCTGTTCCCACAGGCGCAGCGTCTGGCTGCAGTAACAACACTGCTGGGACTTGCCCGACCGACTTTCGCATTCGACCTCCAAACAGCGTGAGGGACGGATACATCAAAACATTCATAGGACACCCACACACACCCTCCCCTTGTTTCAAGCCCTCTTCGCCTCTCCAGTCCCGCCATGGCGTCTGCTGTACCCGAGACGGAGGGGTCAGCGCGAAGCTCCCCACTGACACCGCTGAAGCTTGTCGGGGTGGTGTGCGTCTTCCTGGCGCTTTGCTTGGACATAGGAGCCGTGATGAGCCCGGCTTGGGTGACTGCCGACGACCAGTACTACCTGTCCTTGTGGGAGTCCTGCTGGAAGCCAGCGAGTAGCGAGAACTGGCAGTGCAGCAGCACGCTGGACTCAGGTAATGGATGGAAGGGGGTATCGATGTTGTTTGGGTTTATGAAAAAATAAATAAATAAAATCACCTGCTTCTGGTAAGATGTTAGAGCGTGGTTATCTTTTCTAATGTGCACTAACAGGAGCTTTGTGTAACAAAGAGCTGTTCGTAATAACAGCGAAAACTGATGCTGAAGCTGATCATAATAAAGGAGCTGTGGTGGAGAATACCCAGATCCTGTCGACTCTAATAGCCAGAGAAAGTTATCATCCTGGCTCGTACTCTGACTGCCCACTGCCATAAGAGAGCGTCCCCTGACACAGCTCGCCAGTCTCTGTCTCTTCTGGGATCTCCAGATGAATTATTGTGAGGGTAAAGTGGATGTCTTATGTACGGTTAGAGCTCACTTCACAATGCGTTTGTAAATGCGATAGCTTAAACGTGATAACTAAGATGTTGTTCAGCACACACATAGCTGGCACCAACAAGTCAGGGAGCTGTATAAAATTACATTAGACTTAAAACCATAAAGATTAATGATCTGAAACTTACTCGACAACTATTTTTGATCATCTGAAAATAATATACTATTAAAATGCAAAACACCCACTAGCTTTTTATTCTTTACTGTAAGCATTTGTTTTCTTTGTCTGTTTTTTAGGCAATTAATTTGCGTGATTTCGAAAGTGCCACAGCTGTCACCTGCACTTATGGATGTTGCTACTTGTCAGTTCTAAATTAATTAATTCGTCAACAATATACAAAAAAGGAAGGTGTAGTGGAGGGGAGAAGTGCTGGCTCACAGCTAATGACTTCATCCTATCTCACTCTTTTAATTTTTATCCCCATTCTATAGTTGTTGGGAACGCATCCTAGTTCTCAGGTCCAGGAGTATTGGTTGATCATCAATGTTGGATTTGTTTCCAGGGCAACAACAGTTCACACGCATTGTTTTAACTAAATTGAAAGTGGCTGTATTTACAGCCAGTGTGAAAGCAGGAGCTTACTGGGGTATTAAAAAATCTTCAAAATCTTCTGTCGCATAGATACGTCTACCTGGAACCAATCCAGAAGTCTACGCTGCTCTCTCTGTGGGTGGGATGAGATCACGAGTGTGTGTGTGTGTGATGGATTGTGTGTCTGTCTTTGTGTGACAAAAAATCTGTATGTCAGTGTTTAAATCAGTGTGTGTGTTTTGGGCCAATCAGAAGCTACCATGTTGAGATGACCTATTTCTGGACATTCTCCTCAGAAGCCCAGCTGAATATTTCATGTCACACTCTGATTTCTCTGTAGTTGCATCTCCATTCCATCTCTCCCTGGACCTGGGAACACACACATTCACTTAATGTTTGTGTGAGTGTCTCATCTTTTCTTCACACACACACACACACCTCTTCCCTCTCAGAGACCTAACCAGTTCTCCTTAATTAGATATCCATTGCGAAGGTTCTGTGTCGTATGAGTATCTTTCCACCACAAATATTGATCTTAAATATACATCACACCCTTTATGTGTCAGTTGCTCTTGCTTTCCCTTGCAGTTTCTCTTTTCTGCTCGTCGTTTACAATCACGTTTTCATTTCTTTTCATATTGAAGTAAATCTGAACTCATCATTGGGAAAATGCTTTCTTCGCCTCCTTTGTTCTTGAATATGTAGCTACAGTGGGCAGATTTGCAGCATACTCACTGAGTTGGATGTCGACATTTCACAAAGTTAGCTGAGTTGAATAGTATGATTAAATCTGCCTGATCTACTCAAAAAGAAAAACAGGTACAGCATCCAAATCACCTGCCAATGTATGTGTAGGTCCACCTCACCCACACGCAGTTCTGTAACCTGGATAAACCTCCTTGCTCTCCTCTGAAACTCAACCTGCATCACTGACATTCAACCATATCTCCTATTGGGCTCCATCTCCTTCATCGCAGCCTTCCCTTCTTTTGGTTGTACCCTTCTCAAGCTCCTTGTGGAGTCCCATCTAATCTGTCGATGCTGTCCACCAGCACCAGCAAAACCCACTTAAGGATCCCATCTCCTCAACACTGGCAGAGGAGATGGGACCCTCCTGTCTCCAGCTAAGCCCCCAGTGGGCCTACGTCTCTGCTGCTTGCATTTGTCCAGCCTCCCCAGTCAGTAAGCCCACCTTGTGGTTGTGTCTCCACTGCTGGTTTTCACCTTTGCTTCCCTTTTGCTGCCTCCCAGCCAAATGGGCCCCCTTTTCTCATGTTACGGGAAGTCTTCGCTGCCTCCATCAACAGTTACAAGAAGGACCTCTGGAGAGACCTCTGCTCCGCCTCCAGGTTCTCCCCAAAAACAGCTCAGTCTCCGCTGCTGGCCTCCTAGCCTGTGCTCAGAACTGGTGATATGTCTTTTATTTACATAAAATACTTTTAATTCAAACATTGATTTGGGTCCAGATTGAAATTTTCTCAAATTTGATGGATGTTTGACAATTATGACACATGGGTTGATACAGTTAGCTGTATCAATAATTGCAGTTGCAATTATAAGCATATCCCTTCTGTCATAGTTCCGTTTGGTCAGGATTCCCTTGTGTCTTAGTGCAATGCACTAAGTGACCCTTCAAGATAATTTCACAACCTGGAATATGGTCGTAAGCTCTTCAGCAGAACTCCCTCACTGTCTGAGAGAGAGAGAGTGCGAGAGCACATGAAACTGGAAAATGTAGGGGAAGCTCACTGCAAATTGGAAAAGTTTCCCATGTGATCAAGACATCATCAGAAGCACGTCCTGAAAAGTCAAAAACCAAAGTCTAAAAATGGCAGATGCTTTGAGGATTGCTACTGGGTCACATGTTGTCATGAACTTTATTGACTCAGAATTAGCTCTGCAGCTCTGTCTGAATCTGGACCCCTTACCTCATGCCCTGCATGTCGCCGCCTTGTCAGGACAGTGTCTTCCCGACATTACGCACGTTTCCAAAACCTGGCACACTGTCAGAGATTTGTTTTTGTTTTCCGAGCCACTCAAACACCGCTAGTTTTGGGGCATCCCTGGCTTCAACAACACAACCCACATATCAATTGGCAGAAGGGATGCATCACTGGGTGGGCAGAGGAGTGCCACATGACTTACCTAAAAACTGCCCCCACTTCCAGCTGGGTGGCCTCTCCATCGGAGCCGCCAGCGTCTTCCGACTTAGCCAACATTCCCTCGGTTTATCATGACCTTGCTGAGGTTTTTCGCAAAGACCTTGCACAGTCACTCCCTCTGCACCATCCTTATGACTGTGCTATTGACCTGCTCCCCGGCGCTCCATTGCCAACCAGTCGTCTCTATAGCCTCTCCCTCCCTGAGCGAGAGGTTATTGTGCTCGGCCCTGAAAATCATAGAAATATGGTATCCAGTTTTGATCTCCTCCATACCTGCTTCATGCCCTGGAGGACGGGGCTGTGGCCCCCCCACACCCGCTTGTGTGTGAATGGGGAATTAGTGAATTTCTACAGTTCCCTACAGTATATGTTTTACAGTGTTATTGATGCATTCTGAAAAAGGGTTTTCTGGTGCTGTGGTGTACTGTGCAGTGCAAGAGAAACAGAAAGGCTCTGCATATTGTATCGGTTTAAAAGATAAAACCGCAGAGTTTTATAGCAAAAGCTGTAGTGTGTGTGTGTGTGTGTGTGTGTGTGTGTGTGTGTGTGCTGTGTGTGTGTGTCTGTGTGACCGTGTGTGTGTGGTACGGGAACGGTGGTGTGTGTGTTGTGCTGTGGAAATGAGAAGCAAGAAAGAAGGCAG
>NW_024582566.1:96019-97414 GCF_018398535.1 Haplochromis burtoni
AAGAAGGCAGTGAATATGCTAATTCCAACAACTGTCTTTTTTTGTAAATATGTAACAGTGAATATGTAAATTACCATGAATATTTGGTCCTTTACAGAAACTATAATTTGTCTCGTGGGTTTTTTCCTTGTTGGCTGTCTCAAAGCTGGTACTGGTGAAGGTCTATCTAGCAACAGAAATCCTTATTAGTATGGTAAGTTTGTTTAAGCCAACAGAAAAATATTATTTTAACATTTGTGTGATGTGTCTGTGAAGGTTTGTGTGATGTTTATCCTTAATTGGCAGGAAAAACAATATATACCCTAATGAGTGAAAATTTTTACTGGTTGTGTTTCTTACCTGTGTTTTTTCCGAAGGGTGTTCAGGCCAGAAGAGTCCTTCCTAAATGCCTTTTAAATCTTCCAGATAGCACCAAGTTGTTGAAGAGGGGTGTAACACGTCTGGCTTCTGTTTGACCCAGCACAACACACACGATGGTCATAGCAGTGATTAACTGTGAATCTTTATAGTGCTTATTTCTAGCTGTTGCAGCCACTCTTTCTCTCATCTGCCCAGCTCACTGCAATTGCTCCCGTGCAACTCTCCTCTCTTTCCCAGCGCGCTGATGAAATAGTAGAGGCATGATTCAACAATCAGTGGCAACTGCGCTGGCCAGCCTCCCCTGGCACTACCCCTGATCCTGTTGCACCACCCCTCCCCTTCAGCTGAGCCACCAACCACACCCCCACCACATACCCCCATCAACTGACTTTACATTGGAGAGCCATCCAGCCTAGCCTACTGGCCCTAGATGGTCATCACAAAGAAGAAAGGATGAAATAGTTGAATTTGACACTTCAGTCCCCAGGTCATCTTAAACCTTTGCTAAGCTCACCAGAGGAACGGATTCCACCTCTCTCCATGTTTTTAAGGAGGCTGAGGTGAAATACTTGTGTGGCTCCACCCCTTCATAGCCAACATCCTCCCCTCGCCATGTAACCACGAAGGTTCACAAGGCACTTTATCTCCCTGTGAAAATGGTCTGAGTTTATCCCCTCTTTTGTATAGTTGCTGCTAACTTTTCTGGACCTGGAGAAGATTTTCACGTGATAACCTTCCTAATGTGTGTAGCTCTGCTCTCAGATGTTTTACTCAGGCTTCACCATCTCATCAGTCTGCTGGTGATGGATGCTGACGTACAAGAGCAAATGGTTCAAGCGTCCCAACCTTATTGCTATCATGTACACATATTATGTATATATTCATTTGTTTGACTATTGATATTGAAACAGGTTTTAATTATGTCTGTACTGTTGTTGTTCAGTTACTTTTTATTTGCACTGCAGTATGGGGCAATAATTAAGAACTACACTTTAGGTATTAGCAGAAGCTCATAGCCAAAGTAAACATTTATTC
>NW_024582566.1:98740-99934 GCF_018398535.1 Haplochromis burtoni
AGAATGATATGGTGGCAGTTATTGCAGTTATTACACCTAATTCTGCATTTGCTTTGTAAACTCCGATGACCTGGAACATCCGACCAAAAGAAGTCACGCAATACCAACACCAACAAAACTTCCCTTTCATTTTCTGTGTCAGGTTCCTTTAAATATACTGTGGCTTCTGTTGCAGAAATTTCACAGACGGATGACGACGTTGACTTTGAACCCCATTATGAAAACAATGAGGCATATCTTGAATCTTAATAGCACTATTTTGGGTGTTGCACTCCCTTGCTATGTTTGCCCTGTTTAGTAAATCTGGCTCTATTGGGGAAGACCCCCAGTCTAATAACCATTTTTAAAGCTGGTAAAAAACTGAAAACATTATAAAATCTATGTTTCAAGTTTATTTTTGCACAAGGTTACTGGCTACAACCAGACCCATTGTTTATTTTCATAAGTATTTTTTTTAAACTGGTAGTTTACTTAGTGTGGTTAACTTACAACCAAATGAAAATGCTTACCTTTCTTTTGCAGATGTTTTACTTACTTATTCATAGTTTGTGCTGCTTTAATAGAGGCCAGTTTAAATATGCCTCCCACGGTGTCTGGAAAAAAGAAAAAGAAATAATATAAACAGAATCTAAATGAAATGACAATCATTAAGTCTGAAGTGGAGCAGGAAGAAATATAATCATCAGTTTAAGATAATGTGTTGTTTATAATAGTGATATGGTGTGTGCATGTGTGGGAATTATTTCAGTGTCGTTCAAGCCACAACATATAAATACGGGAAGATTTTTGATAACCTGCCAGCAAAGCTTTTTAGTCCGGGCTTTTTGTGGGCCTAGACATACTAAGTGCACTCTCTGTCTTCATATTGTTCACCACCTCTCGGTCCTTTGCACTGTACTCATCTCCTGGTCCTCCCCATTCCATCTCCACTTTTCCTTTCACTATCCTCTTTTCCCATCCTGCTGGCAACCTTTTTCATTTTGCCCTCTGTCCTTGTAACGTTATACTAATTTCTGCTTTGTTTCCTTCTTCCTGTATCGGTTTTCCAGTTCCATCTTCTCTTCCGGCTCTCCGTTATTCTTTTCTATTAGTCTCATTCCTGGACACCTTCATAGTAAAATAGTTGTATATTAGTATAATAATATAAAAAGTCCTTCCCCAGTATCCTTTCTTTCATCTCCTAGTCCTTTCCTC
>NW_024582566.1:101710-102880 GCF_018398535.1 Haplochromis burtoni
AACTTGATCAGTGTTCTGATTATTCAGTGGAGAAGGTTTCAAAATCGGTTGTTCGGTTGTTAAGCTTAACGTGGGAATGCTTTACAAACATTCAGAGATGAACTTACACACTTTCTCAGAGATGAAATGCCGGTTTGGTAGCGAGGCTCCAAATGCTCAGCCAGCTGCTCCATCACGTTACGCATGCTGCCCCAACGTGCTAAGGTTATGAGCTGGGTTACGCCATGTCGCAAGTTTTGTGAGGTGCTTTTATGATATTTAATGGATCGGATTAAATTTTTTAAAGATAAAGAGTAAAGATTAGCTGGTGCCATAAAGTTCTCCAGATGAGAGTCAAATTTAATGGGTAAATACCCAACTCGAAACATCATGCATGTGTACAATTAGTGTTTTCATAAGACAACAGAAAACAGCCATAACACAGGAGGGAGTAACCCGATCCCAGGCAGGATAATCTGCTGCACTGACTTTTTTTTTTCTTTCATAGGGGTCATCTCAATCACTATTTGTCCAACCCCTCATCCATGATCAGTTTGCCTTGGGTGACTCTAAGGGCAAAAGCCCCAGAAAACACACAAAGCCTCCACCACCTCTCAGGGAGGGACGTTAAAACAATAATAAAGTAAATAAATAAAAAGAAAATTTTAACCAACACCAATGCACATCAAAGACCTGTAACTCAGATCATTTTTATATTGTAAAGATAAAATTTTGCATGGCTTTATTGGATATGCTACATTTAGACTGACTGGGTGATAGCAGGACTTACTAACTGATGTTAATGATCCACACGACGATGTTTTTCTGTTCAAAACTATCTGCTACAAAGATTGAATTACTATATCCACTTGAACAATTTCTTTGTGGGATTTTAAATATAACTTTTATCCGTTTAATTGTCAATTTGTGCAGTTTGAGACATAAACCTTTTTGTTAATTCCAGTTTATTTTCAGCTTTACATGCATGCGTAGAATTTTGCTAAAATCTGTATATCACATCCAGTTGTACTACAGGCCTGCAGTTTGGTCCTCTACCCTGTCAAGTTCATCGAGAGTATCAACTTGAGGATCTACCATGAATTTAACTGGGGCTACGGCCTGGCCTGGGGAGGCACCATCTTTTCCTTCGGTGGGGGAATCCTCTACTGCCTCAATCCCAAGAACTATGAG
>NW_024582566.1:103822-106238 GCF_018398535.1 Haplochromis burtoni
TTTCTTTGCACCGTGACATATGGAGCATCCTTTAGTCTTCTTATCTGGCTCATGGCGGTGTCTACAGCACACATGAGACACACAGCTCCAGTCTTTCAGTGGCCACGTTGTCATGCACAGCAGCAGTTTGAGAAAATTAGAATGTGTTCTGAATTTAATTATGTTCATACACACACACATTCACATATTACATTTGCATCGTGGGCCGATAGAAAGGAAAAAAGATCAAACAAACATGATTTTTTGTCCTCTTGCGAGGAAAATGGTGGTGCGTCCGCCGTCTACAGGAGAGATTTCCTTTATTTTTATGGCCCAAAAGGACAAGTGTGTAACAGTAAAATGGCAGAAACAACTTTATACTGCTAGCACATGTTTTGCAAAGCTAACCAAGATCCCACAGTGATGATGAAGCTGAGTGCATGCTGACCCAGTGGGATTTGTGTTGGTGTGTGGAACTGTGTTGTTGACTGGTAATCATGAGACAATGCATTCCAAGTCATTTTATGGAGCAATGAAAGTACTGTAACAAATGACTTTCTGTGGTGAGGAATTATGTAAAATACTGCATTACTTTTGACAAAATTAACAAGTGATGTTTAATACATTACTTTTTTGAGTAACAACACAAATATATCGAACTAATTAAAAAGTTTGATGAAATTTGTATTCATCATGTAGCTGCCATCACCAGTTTGTGAATGTGTTGATGACTGGATGTGTAAAGCGCTATACAAATACAGGCCATTTACCATTTAATCCTAGCCCTGTCTACAACACATTGTTTTATTTATCAAGTCTTTTACTTCATCTTTTGGAAGATGATAGATTAAAGACATTGGTCCGTATTTTTTAAATAAAATCTCAAAATACGTGAGATCCCTAGCTGCTCTGGCAACCTAAGAAATAAATGGTTAACATTATCAAAATGTGTGTTTTAACCAAAACGATGATTTTTGACAGGCTCTAAGCAATTTTTGCTTTCAAAACAAAAATAAAACTTACTTTTCTTAATATCATCATTTCCATATCAGGTTTACTGACCCTGTGACTCTCTCTACAATCTGTAAATAAAATCAGTGTAGACAAATGGTCACAGGTAGGCCAGAAAAACATGTATGTCGAAACTCTGATGTCAGATGGTAGTGGTGATTACAAGAAGCCATTTGGATTGCAAGGAATCGGTTTATTACTGTGTGCTGCCGTGTCGTGGCCTACAGTAAGTGTCGGGGATCAGCACTGCATCCGGAGTGTTACGTTTTTGCTGGCCAACGAGCCAGACATGCATCTGCTGAAACGGGAGAAGAAAATGTCAGTATTAGCCAATATCAAATGGCACAGTTAACAGGTGTTAGGACACATTTCAACAAAACCCAAGATGGTTTTTTTTATCAAGCACTACCCCTTTACAGACAAACTGATCTGATAATCCTTTTTTTATGTCCCAACAGGGTGATAATAATGTAAGGTTTACTTATTTTTCTTTGCCCTCCAGATTTGGGTCCAATCAGTATTTTTGGGCCATGGATCCAGAAAGATTTCTGGGTAAAAAGATAACTGATGACCAAATATTTTACCCTCTATGTTAATTTTGAACTCTAGATTGGACGATACTCTTGTGCAATAATGTTTAGTTTTCCTCTCCCCCTCTGTACTGAATTATTTTGCCAACCCTGCAACCTCCGTTTTCGAGTCTGGATGCTGTAAGCACAGGGAGGAGGCGCAAGGGTTGTCTGGTATTTTCTCTATTCCCCATTGTCACATATTTGCTGTGGAGCTGTCAGGTAACTATTGCCTAAAAATAGGAACCAGGCTGAGTCCCTCGGCACCTTAAAATAAAGGTTGAGCTGTGAAGTCACCTCTTGATTCAAGCTGCTGCAAGAAGTCCATTTATTTTACAGTGATATTTACAGTGGACAGAAATATTTATTTTGCTCTTGATGAGGAAAACTGTTTGTTCTTTACTTGAATATTTGAGAAGCTTCTTCACTTTAAAATCATCACACTTGGAAAAGAAGGTCCTGCTTTAGATTACAGTCCAGACAATTCATTCACTTCCTTTCTGTTTAATAGTCACTTTTACTTTTGATGTACAGAAATAAAACATTGGTTTCGGTGTTGTACTGTAGAAAGGTTCAAAATACAGAGCTAATGTAGTTGTAGGAATTCTCGGATATTTGGGGGAATTGATTTTTTGCCAGGAGATGAATGAAAGTAAAGGTGGTTCTGGCTAAACGTAAAAAACACCTGCAAGTTTAAATTTAAAGCTTGTAAAGCAGCATCTAAGTGATTGTTCGGTCACATGAGAAGATCATATTTGTTCATGAGGACAGCTGCTGGCTGTAGGTACATACAGATACAACACGGTATGGGCCCAAAGATGGAGCTAAACATCCACGAGGAACCACGTGGAAAAAGG
>NW_024582566.1:106258-111255 GCF_018398535.1 Haplochromis burtoni
AGCTATGTATAGCTATAAGAGTTTTACATGAAAAAAACATCTGCCTAATATTCTTTAAATCTATGATACAGGATGTAATGCATTCACTTGATCAATTGTATTGTCCTTCTCTAAATTTACAAGATAATTATTTTGTAAATTCCAAGAAATCCCAGGCTCGTGGGATTTTGAGATTTATTAATAATTCAGAGATGATTATTTATCTTTTTTTTTTCTCAATTTGTGAGATAAATGTCCTGCTGCTGGCAGCTAACTCTATTTTATAACACTGCTAACATTTGAACTGTAATCTAAAGAGCTTTTCATATTGTGACCTTCAACTTTTTCAGTTTGACAGACGTCTCAGCATTCCTGTTTTCAGCGACGGGTTCAAATCAGTGGTCATAAATACAGAAATGTGTGACTTGATGACTTGTTCCTCCATTTTGCCAGTGATAGACAGGAGACCTGACCCAATGGTAAGGTGCAGTAATAGAGATTATCATCGTATGATATTTCGGTATAACCGCTACTGTATTTAATTTTGTATGGTCACTCCTTAGTGATTGTGTTTGTGGTGTAGAGGGGCCTCAGGCACCACCACTGTAACAGACCTGGGTTAAAACACACAGGAATAACTTAATGAAAGGACTAAAATATAAATTGAACACCTTCAACATAAAATTGAAATATTAATTCTTATGTGTTTTCTTATAAATGCTTGTGAGGAGGAAGTAGCCCTTGTCTCATATTCTTATGTTTTGCCGACCTGCCATACACACTCAGTAACGAGGATGAGTGCCTCGACAGATAAATCCAGATCAAAAGCTTACTGCTCTTTGGGAGCTCAACCCTGTTAAACGGTGAGCTGCTGAGATTCAAAGTTGCAGTGCAACATTTGCAAATTTACAGAAAGCGAGTACATGGTAGGCTGAAGCAGATCTGTGTTTGAGCTTCAGGGGCAATGCAAATGTGTTGGCAACCATTCGATGAGGCACATCTTTACAGTTCTGGATAAATAACAAGATTTGTGTAATTGTCTTTAGTCGAGAACCTTTTAAGCTTGGTAAACATACAACAAAACACTGTCCTTGTCTGTTTTAGCCTGGTCTGATTGTAGCTATTAGCATTTGTTTCATGATCAACTTGCTGATGAAAAGTAGAGACTTGTAAACAGAGAGCGCTTGTTATTTTTTTTTTCCATCTTCCAGAAGACTGGTGAAAAAACACTGGCTATTGATGTGCATAGGGATTTAGGATGTATACCAAATGTGTGAATGACAGAGAAAGAAGTAAGTGTGTCTGACATAGAGACAAAGAGTGTGTGTGCACGTGTATTAGCTTAATTTTACATGCCACTGTAGAAATTTCAGTTCTTGGCATTTATCTCTTTGTATGTTGTCACATTAAACGAACAGAACGACTCACTCTGTGTCTCACCATCTCTTTTCTTATGTCGGTTTTATTCAACTCAGAAATTTTACTTATGGTGAAGCTAGTGGATGCCTTTGCTGTGCAACCAAAGTAGTAAACAGGTTTGGGCTTTTTATGAACACATTAAAGTTTATATGTTTTACCAGTGAGTCCAAAGTTCAAAGAAAGTTATTCTCTTTCACATTATTGCTTCATCAGATAATCAAATGTGAGGTCAGCAAAAAAAAGTATTCATTTTAGTTAAACATGCCCAGTCAAATTCAAAGTGAAAAGCCAAGACACATCACAGGATAGGTTGCATTTAAAAATTCTTTATACCAGAATAGATTAACTGAAAAAGATTTGTTTCCATTGCTGTGGACTTTCCTGCTGGACTGTACAGCAACACAACCTGAAACTAGACATGTACTATTCAGAAGAAGTTTAATTGACCTTATTTGTTGAGTAATATTGTATAATATATAATATTTAATATATATATTAAAAGAAAAGCTGTACTGTGATGTTTTACTGTATTTGTTCTCAGATGTCCTGTAAAAAACAAACAAAACAAACAAAAGATTGTCTAACAAAGGTGCCTGTTTGGGGTTCGTGTGGGGGCACTGACCTAGACCCACATTAGCCCACAGTGAGCTGCTTGCTGTGGGTCGGTACTGGGCCCCATATATGTCCCATAGTGCATCACTGGCACCAACTGATATGGAGTGTAGACGAGAATGTTGCTTAACTTGGGGCCTGTATTGGTTAAGTGTAGATTTGCCCTTCCCACACAGCCCCACAGTGCACCTACAGCGACTCGCTGTAGACCCACATGGGCATCTTTGCTGGGAACATACATCGTGTTATCTCACGAAGTTTTGACCCTGGTGTTAAAAAAACATCACAGTATATTCTTAAAGTAATATAATAATTAAATCCACAGAACATAAGTTGCTCCAGGAAGTTGACTTATCATGATCTCACTGAACACATTAGAGTTTATATGTGTTGCCAGTCTTTTTCGACCATTTGGATCTCACAGCCAGACTTCTTAATAAACGCTTCTCCTGCTAATTAGGAGTTGTTTCAGTTGGCACCGTAAGGACAGACTTTGCGTAGTCAAAACAACAGTTTTTATCTTAAGAAAACAAACAAACACAGTGACAAAGGACTTGTTGTTTGAAGCAAAGTAGTTCATTATTGCTGCTGCTACAGGCATAGTTTGCAGCAGGAAAAATCCATCTGCAAATAAAAAACAAACGAAGACCTCACAGAGCAGCGTACCAGTTGGTGTTAATGTCAGCAGCATACACTAAACCTTTTCCCAAGACGTTTAATTCCTTAGTTCCACTCATTTCGTGCCACAGCTGCTTGGGCAGATGTGTGGAGTGAAGAGCGATAGGACTCAAACGGCACTGACGAGGACTTAAACTGAAAACGTGCCTTTTATTGACGCAGCCCAAATCCATAAACACAGATGCAGGAATACAAAGACTAAACTAACAAAACCTAAACAGGGAGGAAACTAGAAACAAGTAAAAAGAAACTGAAGACTAAAGACAGGGGAAATGTCATGGATGATACAGACGAACCAGCAACAAACAGAAGACACAAGGCTTAAATCCACAGAGGGATAACAAGGGAATGAGACACAGGAGGAAAGTACAGCGTGATGAGACCACGGGGAAGCAAAACTGAAAACATTAACATAGGACACGGACTTTCAAAGTAAAACAGGAAGCATAACACAGACACAAGGGGACACGGCAGCAAACGTTGAACACAGAAAGCGAAAATGTTAATAATAAACAACACAAAACACTGGGTCCCTGACCCATGACCGTGACATATTGAGCCATAACACAATATTCTTGTTACTTGTGAATGATTTTAACCAAAGAACTTGTGGACTCACAAGTTCACAATAATTAGTTACTTTATCTCCAAGAAATAACAAATAGAACTTCTTTATGTCCTACAATGTACATTCAAAACAATAAGATGCGGGACAAGTGCAAATAAGAGATCTTTTGGCTGCCTCCAGCACTGAAAAGATCTCTTTGTCACCACATTTGTGCCGTATACATCCAGGAGAGCTGGCAGCCTGTGATGGAGCAGCATGCCATGATAACTTAGATTAGCTTACATCATCACAGTAAGTAACACTGGCCATAATCAGAGAGCTTTCAACTCAGTCTGGGTTTTCTTGGAAAGATTTGTCTAAAAGCCAACAGCCCAGTAGATGATTTATTTCTCTCATTCATCCACCATTTATTACTATTACTATTATTGCATTATCATCATTTCAAAGCTTCTTTGTTGTTTTCTCAGCCCTAAGGGAGTTATCTTCAAAGAATATCTTTCCAACACTCAGTGGCCTACTTTACATTAGACACTAATATAATACTCCATAACCTGTGGCTATACTGCCCCCTGCAGCTAATATTGTGGTATTAACATTACTAATTGGTATAATAATGACATCTTTTGGCACATGTGACTACTATGCTTGGCTATTTATAGACTGATACTAGAATTTGCATTAATAATTTTATAGAACTAAAATAATAAATACTTTATTATTTAGAACGTTTCTGTTACTTTCATTTTCATTTTGTCACATTCCATATTAGAAATGTGACAAAATGAGAGTTGCACTTATTTGCAAAGTCATCATGTTTTTTTAGAAAATTGGGGAAAAAAACATGCTATTAATAATGCCGTTAGTCAAATTCATGTATAACTTTTAGGGTTTGTTTGTTTTTTCATATTGATTATACTGAAATAGAGATGGTGAGCCTAACAGTACAGAAGCATACTAAAACAAGAACACTGACAGTCTAACATGCATTATTGGTCTAAGTCATGAAAAGTGTTATACCTTTTTCTCTCTCTGTGTTTTCCTTTTCTTTTCTTTTATACTTGAAAATGTGATCAAGGCGACTCATATTCACAGCATGTAATGACACTGGCAGTCCAGGGCATTGTTGTTTGCTGTGCTAGGGTTAGGATTAGCATTTCAGACATATGTAATCCCTGTTACTCTTGCTGGATCCAACAAATATGTAGGAATTTGTATTAGAATTCGATTTTCGTGTGATATTCATATTCAACATTAGTCCTTTCATTTTATAACCACGTATCTACCTAGGGCCTCAGTGGAGCTGGGCTCTGTCCTGGGAGTGAAAGGCAAGGTACAACCTTGCCAGGTCTCCATTCTATCATAGTAGTGTTCGATATTTTTTTCAAAAATATGAATGAAAGAAAATATCAAACTAGGATTCTTGCAAATAAGAAGATGGCTGTGCATATTCAGTCCTTTCTTTGACTGCATCGTCCACCTGATCCATCAAACCTCCAGCAGGTAAACCTTATTCAAGGTCAAGTTCAAATTTTATTCGCCACATGCAGTGACAGGTTGCCCTGCAGTGGAATGAACCCGCCCCCTGACCATACACACACAATACAGACATTACATGGGGATACAAGTCAGAGAACGTTGCATTATAGAAAAAAAACACTGAAATATACACTACAACACTACAAGAAAGTACAAGAGGAAAAATGAGACCTCTGCTCATGCTGGGCTATAGAGGACAGCATGA
>NW_024582566.1:112016-113161 GCF_018398535.1 Haplochromis burtoni
TCAGAGACCAGTTGATCAAATCCATAATTCTCTTTAGGTTTTTAGACACAGACTGTGAGAGAGTGTTCCAGGGAAGTGAACTACACATGAGACAAGACAAGGACACAAGAGGCTAAGCAGGGAAGATAAGGGGAAGGAGGAGAAAAGTGCGGCCGCCTTCGCTGAGAGCCAAACAAAACGAGAAAGACATTGTAAAAAAATTAAACAGTAACACTGGAGGCTGAATGCAAATTGCATTGTAAACTCTGCTTCAGTGAATTATATTAATGTCCAAGGAGTCATTCAGGACTGTAAAACGTGAACTACAGAGCCCCCAGTCTTCATCATTAAATCTCTGATTGCTTCCATTTCCATTGTATATCAGATACTTTAAGGGTAAAGTGTTTTATATGTTACATTCAAATCCTTAAAGATAAGCAGCAGGTAGATCATAGCTCCAAACTGCTCACCGCACAGTAAGTGGTGATAGAGGTACAAAAGCGTCTCCCTCAGGAGACTCAGGAAAGCAGGACTCTCCACACTTCATCTCACAACTTTCTACAGAGGCACCATTGAAAACATCCTGACACAAAGTTTTACAGCTTGGTTTGGCAGCTGCAAGTCCTACGAGAAGCATCAACTTAATAGGATTGTCAAGACTTCCAGGAGGATTGTTGGTGCCCCTCTCTCACCACCGGAGGAGATCTACAACCAGCGCTGCACACGCAGAGCTATCTCCATCATCAGAGACTCCAACCACCCCTCTCATGGCCTGTTCTCACTCCTGCCGTCTGGCAAGAAGTACAGGAGCATCAGTTGCAGAACCACCAGGATGCTGGAGGGTTCTTTGCACAAGCCGTGAGACTGATAAATGGTCTGTGCCCCCTCCCCACCCACACAGCTACACTCTGAGATCAACAAGCAGACTGTGTTGCCCCTATCCACACACACACACACACACACACTGATTATACTGAAATAGAGATGGTGAGCCTAACAAGTGATGGTCAAATGAAGCATTGACGCTTGTATTAAAAATGGTTCATTACTCAAAGCTTTCAATGCTCTCATCTTTGGTGCCACCTAGTGGCCAAAAATATGAAGAGCAGCTTGAATGTACAAATTAAAATGAACCACTTCATTGTGATTGCCCACTCTACCGAGCG
>NW_024582566.1:115246-123490 GCF_018398535.1 Haplochromis burtoni
GAGCTGTTAGCTTCTGCTTAATATAATGTGACAATTTTGTGTGATTGTAGAATACACTCCACACACAAACTGTTTTATGCTCACAGATGTCACATTTATTTATGGTTCTTTTGTGCAACAACCAACAGTCTGGTCAGCGCCGGTCTCAGCTTTTCCAACCAACTTCGCTCGTCTCACGCCTCACTAAAAAGGGGGAAAAAGACCGTCATCAGTCCAAATGCCACCAGCTTGGTGGTCCGAGCACAGGGTGAATGAGCGCCCCAGGAGGTAATAGCGAAGGGAGTTGACCGCCCACCGGATAGCCAGGCACTCCTTTTCTACAGTGCTGTACCACCTTTCATGCTCCGTCATCTTCTGGCTGATGTAAAGCACGGGCCGTGCCTAACCGGTCCAAGACTCGTCGACCCGGAGCATGGGATAAGCATCAAAGCGTGACACTTCATTCACCTTGTGATAGTCGACACAGAACCATATAGACCAATCTTTCTTCACCACAAGAACAATGGGGCTACACCAGGCGCTGTGCGACTCTTCTCTCACTCCCAGCAACTGGATAGTGTAATGGTAAGACTCCACACCTCAGGAGTGGGGGGTCGCAAATTTGATTCCCACCCGGTATCTAGTAAGGGTCCTGACTAGGCCCCCCATGCTAAAAACCAGACCTGGAGTGGTGTGACTATGTCTGCAGCCTGTCCACAGGTCAGGACATAAGCATTTATATATATATGTTGTACTGTGCATGTGACAAATAAATTTGTCTTAGATTTTCGGTTTATTCCCTCTGAACAATTTGCTCAACTCATCTCTCTCCTTCACCCTCTGACAGTGGACTCATCTCTGTGCTTGTCCTGCTAGACCTTAGTGCAGCATTCGATACTGTCGACCATAATATCCTATTAGAGCGATTAGAACATGCTGTAGGTATTACAGGTACTGCGCTGCAGTGGTTTGTATCATATCTATCTAATAGACTCCAGTTTGTGCATGTAAATGGAGAGTCCTCTTCACACACTGAGGTTAATTATGGAGTTCCACAGGGTTCAGTGCTAGGACCAATTCTGTTTACATTATACATGCTTCCCTTAGGCAGCATCATTAGAAGACATAGCATACATTTACACTGCTATGCAGATGACACCCAGCTCTATCTGTCCATGAAGCCAGATAACACACACCAATGAGTTAAACTGCAGGAATGTCTTAAAGACATAAAGACCTGGATGGCCGCTAACTTTCTGCTTCTTAATTCAGATCAAACTGAGGTTATTGTACTCGGCCCTGAAAAGCTTAGAAATATGGTATCTAAGCAGATTCTTACTCTGGATGGCATTACCTTGGCCTCCAGTAACACTGTGAGGAACCTTGGAGTCATTTTTGACCAGGACATGTCCTTCAATGCACATATTAAACAAATATGTAAGACTGCGTTCTTCCATTTGTGCAACATCTCTAAAATTAGAAATATCCTGTCTCAGAGTGACGCTGAAAAACTAGTTCATGCATTTATTACTTCCAGGCTGGACGACTGTAATTCATTATTATCAGGAAGTCCTAAAAACTCCCTGAAAAGCCTTCAGTTAATCCAAAATGCTGCAGCAAGAGTCCTGACAGGGACTAGAAAGAGAGAGCAGATTTCTCCTGTTTTGGCTTCGCTCTCGCTCTGCAGGCCTACTTGTTGTTCCTAGAGTATTTAAAAGTAGAATGGGAGGCAGAGCCTTCAGTTTTCAGGCCCCTCTTCTGTGGAACCAGCTTCCAGTTTGGATTCAGGAGACAGACACTATCTCTACTTTCAAGATTAGGCTTAAAACTTTCCTTTTTGCTAAAGCATATAGTTAGGGCTGGACCAGGTGACCCTGAATCCTCCCTTAGTTATGCTGCAATAGACGTAGGCTGCCGGGGGATTCCCATGATGCATTGAGTTTTTCCTTTCCAGTCACCTTTCTCGCTCACTATGTATTAACAGACCTCTCTGCATTGAATCATATCTGTTATTAACCTCTGTCTCTCTTCCACAGCATGTCTTTATCCTGTCTTCCTTCTCTCACCCCAACCGGTCGCAGCAGATGGCCCCGCCCCTCCCTGAGCCTGGTTCTGCCGGAGGTTTCTTCCTGTTAAAAGGGAGTTTTTCCTTCCCACTGTCGCCAAAGTGCTTGCTCATAGGGGGTCATATGATTGTTGGGTTTTTCTCTGTATCTATGAAGCGCCTTGAGGCGACTTTTGTTGTGATTTGGCGCTATATAAATAAAATTGAATTGAATTGAAAATTCAGCACGGTGGTTAGCACTGTTGCCTCACAGCAAGAAGGTCCTGAGTTCAATTCCACCATCAGGGGTCTTTCTGTGTGGAGTTTGCATGTTCTCCCCGTGTTTGCGTGGGTTCTCCGGGTACTCCGGCTTCCTCCCACCGTCCAAAGACATGCAGCTTGTGGGGATAGGTTAATTGGATAATCCAAATTGCCACTAGGTGTGAATGTGCGAGTGAATGTGAGTGTGAATGGTTGTCTGTCCCTGTGTGTTAGCCCTGCGACAGACTGGCAACCTGTCCAGGGTGTACCCTGCCTCTCGCCCTATGACAGCTGGGATAGGCTCCAGCGCCCCCCGCGACCCTGAAAAGGATAAGCGGAAGCGAATGGATGGATGAATTGAAAATCTGTTGTCAGACCGTGCGACCTCATAGTCAACGGCCCCAACTCACCGCGTGACCACAAAGGATCCTTGCCGCTTGGCAAGCAACTTTGAGCTGGAAGAAGGGAGCAATACAAGCACTTTGTCTCCCAGTGAAAATTGCCTGAGTCTAGCCCCTCTGTTACTGACGCTGCTGAGCCTGGAGCTGGTGCTCTGATCTGTGCAGCTCAGGACAGGACTGTGACTTCTCTCAGCCTTAATAGTGATTCTTATTAGGCAGATACAGTGAAGACTGACTGGAAAGTGAGAGGGGGAGACATGCGGCAAAAGGCCACAGGTCATACTTGAACCCAGGTCAACCACTCTCAGCTATGCAGCATATGGTCACCTGCTCATCCAACTGAGCTAAACCAGCGCCCAGTAAATAAAATCTTAACCCAAATGTTAATGGTAATATAACCCTTGTGGTGGGTTATGAGTTTCAACCCAATTTTTGGTGACCTCAGCGTTAAACATTGGTCAATGTAACCCATTTTTTTCATAATTATCCTAAGCCAGTGTGCTGGGTCAAACCAACAACCCAACCCTGTTAAGCTGAAACAACCCAGGGTTAGCTCGGTCCAAATTTGACCCAGCACTGGATTACAAATTGGGTTATTTTTAACCCAGCATTTGTTAGTGTGTGTGTAACAATGCTGCCCCGAACACCCAGAACAGCTTGAATGAGTACATTCAGGAAGTAAATGCTTCAGATTCTGGGGTCGAAGCCATTCTCTCACAATCCAAGGAAAGTAAAATGCACCCTTGTGTCTTTTTCTCTGGCCATCTCTCTCCAGTGGAACGCAACTATGACATCGGTGACCGGGAAGTACTGGCTGTCAGGATGGCACTGGAGGAATGAAGACACTGGCTGGAGGTGTCCAAGCACCTTATCGTACGGACTGGTCACAAGAACCTTGCATACCTCAGACAGAGAAGGTGAAGAGTGAAAGCTCCTTCCCAAGGATATTGGGCACGCAGACTGGCACAACCAGGGATCAAACCACCAAACCTCTGAATAACAGATGACTTGCTCTACGTCCTCAGCTATTGCTAATGTAGAGCTGAACTGTGTAGCTCAGCACAGGACTGTGACTTCTCTCACTCTTAACAGTGATTCTTGGTGGAAAACGAAGCGCAACAATTAAACATGTCCCCATGCAACACAGAATGTAAACATAGCTCCTAGGTTCCCAGGTAGTATTGTAAAATCAGTACAGTAAAGTATAGTAAAAATCAATCCATAATAGCTCACATTGAAAATGTATCCAAACAAAACACATATCAAGTGGAAACATTTTGAAAGAGTTTTTTGCGTGCCTTATGTTTTCAAGGGGATTTTTCCCTCAGAAAACCTGAATAAATTGCAGAATACATTTTAAGCAATATATTGCACACAATTGCCAGATATAGCTATGATACAAATAAAAACTTGTAGACTGTTAAGGTTAGATTAGTCCTGGTCTCAGAGCACTAGTGACAACAGACTATCAAAATAAGACAGGAAAACCCTTACACTGTGTTTAATTCTACTTCCCCTCCCACCTGTTTTCTGTTACCTTGTTGTCCTGTATGCCTGTATGTAGATTTGCTCCTGCCTTATATTATGCTATTTTGTAGGTTTTCAGCAGTTAAAGCTGTTTTTGAATTTCATAGCTTGTCTTTGAGTCTTGTTTGCCACATAGTGAGCCTTGACACTCAAAAAATTCTAATTGTCTTGCAATTATTTAATGATTTTATTTCAAGTTTTACAGGGTTAAAACTAGTAACCTAGCAACTTTAATGGGATGAGGAAAACTGCAACAAACCTTTCTGCAACAAGTTCAACAGAAGAACCAATGATAAATCATGATTAAACAAAAACAGCAAAACACAAGGAAAAAAACACAGCCTGAACAATACAGGCTAAACATATGGTAACAAGGAAAATGGATATGAGCAAGAAAGAGAAGAAACTGAGGAAGAAAAAAGAGGAGAAATGAAGCAACCACATCTACAGCTAACTCTTATCTCAACTCTCCATAAAAACTTATTTCTCAAGTTGAACTTACAGATGTCAAGGATACACATCATTTTTACCTTTAATGATATTTTAGGATAAGGTTTTACGATTAATTTCACATATGACGCCCATGACCTAAATCTGTGAACATCAAAGTGAACTCATCCTGATGCTTTAATAATTTTTTGTTAATATCGCTGGAAGCATGAGATCTGACCACCTGCAGGTGAAAGATGAGTCCATGGGTGACTCACTTTGATATTTTTCACACTTCACCATCAACTCTGTGCGGAAACTCGACACCCAACGAACCCGCCGATAGATTCGTTGGGTGTCGAGTTTTACGCTTGGCGTCTGTCAAACGGGACAGGGGCCCACGATGAGCTATTCCCCCAACACCCTGCTATTTAGAGGTGGGAATGCGCTAAGACCCAGCCCCCTCTAGAACACCTGCTCCTCTCCTTCTGTGCCCCTGTGACAGACTGATCAGTGTTCCTCTTGACTTTGTCCACTGCTTCACCACAGTTGTACATCGTGCGCTCTACCTTTGACAGTTTGCTCTGAAATTTGTCATTTCGCGCTGCCCCCTGGTGGATTTTAATCTGTCCGTTTCTTTACTTCTCCCCATTAATTAAAACCGGTGCGTTTTGTCGATGGCGGAGGGTGTGCGCCCTGAGGACTATTGTGATGAGCCGGCGGAAGACGAGTTTGGAGAAATCATCAAGTGTCGATCTGGTAGGAAACCACAACATCCCCTCCCTGTGTGTGTGTGTGTGTGTGTGTGTGTGTTAAAGGAACGCAGTTTCCTGTATATAACTGATACACAGTTTGAGAGGAGCTGAGCGCATTACTATGGTTCCATGTGAAAATCCGTCCATGTCTATGTGTGAATCCACTTTTTCTGTAAACACTTGCTAGATTAAAAATATATTTGAAGTCGTTTATTGCTGTTTAGACATCATTGGCAATTTATAGTCTTTATAATTCCCGTCAGCAAAAATGTTCCAAATATTTTTGTTTCTGAAAATAATAACTGCCTTTCCGATAAGTCTGTTTGCTTCCTATAGAGGAGGGTGATGGCTGTTGTAGCCTTTATCAAATCTAAAAGCAGCTCATGTTTGCGACCCTTGTCTTGTTGTTGTATGTCAGAGTGAAGTCATTTAGTCACAGCGTCACAGGTTAGACAAAAGCCAGATTTGTCCTTGCTATGGTGCTCTTGTACTGTAAATCTCAGGGCTGGAACAATCAGGATCTTTAGCCACACATGTGCTTATTAGTGAGAGTCATTACAAAATGAAAGCGGTGTGTGCTTCACTGGGAGTCATTTTGAAATGTCCGTGTACAAAAACAATAAAATACATAAAAATTACTTTCACTGGATCTGACACGTGTGCAAAATTTCAGGAGTTTTTGAAAATGTTGAAGCCCTCAAAAACGAAATTATTGCATCTGTTCCATCAAAAGAAACGGAACAGATACAACAGGGCCTTTGCACTGTCAGTGCTCGGGCCCTAATGAGGTAATTTAACACTATTAGCTACTACTACTACTGAAATATAAATACTGTATAACTAAAAACTAGATATACTAGAAATAACTCAAAAACAAAAAACTAACAAAACCGAAAACAAAAGTCTCTATAATATAACAATATCCAAAAACCACAAAACAAAATCCATCGACTGTCACAGAAATAATTCAACCTCCTGAAATTTTTCTAATTATTTACATTTTTGGTATCACATTACAGATCATGTTGACCCTTTTTGTAAGTATTGTACATAAGAACTAAGCAATCAGATAATTCTTAAAGACAGTAAGTGTTTGAATTGTTTGTATCGATAATAAAAACAACCGATGACTCTGGACTTGAAGGACTCCTCTGAGGTAGTTTCTTACATTACGTGACATTCTGCCATTTTATCATCCAAGGTTGACCCTATATGTTACAAGATCACCGAATATGCATGTGTCTTCTCTCTCTATATATAAATACTTTCATCGGTGTGCCATAGGGTCAGTTATGTTACCTCATTTCATGATTGCAAGTGACTTGCAATTATAATAAAATATTCTAGGAATTTTCATAAATAAATAGATCTGTTTTCTAAAACACATTCATAGATGTACATGTGGTGGAACTGATATAGTGCACTTTAATTGAGCAAATGAGCAATTAAAGAAATCATATGTATCAAGTCTGGGATTGTCAAACACCCAGTCATTGTATGTAATGCTGCGTGTATTGTTAATATCATTTCATTCATTAAATAATTCCTGGTGGCACATGGCTAAAATGCTCTGGGGGAGGTTGTTTTGTATGTGAACTGTGACCCAGACACGGTGTTGCTTGCGTTGCGTTGGAGGCTGTGGTGATTCTATTTCCAGTTAATGATCTTGTAAAAGGGGAGTGGCCTGGCATGGTCCATGGAGTGGTGAGTCACGAGCTAGTTCCATTCTTTTGCTTGCTTGGGCACTGGCTTTCCTTTAGCCTGTCTGTTTGTGTAAATATTTTTTTTCTTTTGGGACTTCTTAAATAAAGCTTTAATAAATTAATAAAGCCCCACTCCCTCTGACATACACTGACTTTCTCTTGTTTCTATGTCTCTCTCTCATTGACTCCCCCATGGTACAGCTGGTAGGTCATCTCAAGCTGGAAATAGCATTCAGCTGGCCTGATGGACGCTGCTGCACGGTGTCAGATAGCCTAGTTTGGGAGAGTGCCATACCTTCTCTCTCTCTCTATTTTCACTTTCTTTTACTCCTCTTTTTCCAATGACGTAAGAAACCGTCTGATTTTTCTTTTTTACTTGCTTTCCCACGCCCTCTCTCTTCCTTCCACTTAGTTTACATCTTCTTCTCTGCTCCCCATCAGCAGATTCTCTTTCTCTGTCTTGTTCTTGTGTGCCACCTTCCGCTGTCTCCCTGTGTTATATTTTACCACCCGATCTATTTTTCAGTGTATGACTACGACTGTCTGTCAGAGGCCAAATCCAACAGTCTGTCTCCATGCTCTGGGCATCTCTGCAGATATTTAACATACCGAGCTATAAATGCTTGTATCCAGGCGTCTAAAAAAGACCCAAAACACACTGAGTGGAAAACAATTGGAAATTTCCAGTTGTTGTCTTTCCTAAATATTCTATAAAAATATTGTGAATATATCCAGAAAACAGCAATTCGATATAATTTTCCCACTCTGTTCTGTTTTTATTTTATGGTTGTTTAACATCACAAAATGTTGAACAATTGATATAAAAGAGACCATCTGCACAGCTAAGAAAAATATACCAGCTTACACATAATATTTTAATACAGATGCAACAATTATTAAACCTCACAGGGCACATTTGTCAGACCCACAGAGGTATGAAAACCATAAAATGAATGCCTGTCTTACAACTACAAGATAACTTAAGAGAACAGTCAAGACATGCAATAAACTGCAAATGCTCACTCATGTCCAAAATGTCTGTGAGGACATTTATCAAAGTAAGGTTTGTGAGTCTGTTTTGCAATATGGTTGTGCATAACTGTGTTTTCAATCCAAGCTGGACAATGATACTTGGATGCTTAGTG
>NW_024582566.1:123515-142578 GCF_018398535.1 Haplochromis burtoni
CACAAAAAGAGAGGGATGATTCATTGAAGCTTGTGTTGCATGCTTCTTCATCCTCACTGGGATGACACTTTTCTCTGGTCTTGCTTCCTGAGATTTCAGTGATTATTTGACCAGATTTGTTACTTCATCTAGGATTAATTCATTCTTTAGACACTGAATCAGCTGTAGCACCTTCACTATCCCCCGCCACAAAAATATTTTTCCTTTCCATTTCTTTCCATCACATTCACCCCACCTCACTCATTAGTGGCAGCACCCGTGATACCGCTTGTCATTTTGGCCAGTGGTCACTTGCAGTTTAAACACAAAGGCATGAGGCTGAAATAAACTTCATACATTTACTTGTGGTCAGCGACATAACCGCCAACATTGAGGCTTTGAATCTCGCTTCAGACTCGATAGGCTATTTATTGTGACGCAGTGGACTGGAGCTTGCTTTAGTTGACATCACTGATTACGTCTGAACGACTTCACTGCTGTTTTAAAGAAAACAATAAGTAATGCACTTCCCTGCCATGGCCTGTATGCACGCTCACCATGCAAGACTCTGTTGCTGAATGGAAAAATGTATCGAGCAGGGACGAACTGGGAAAAATAATTGGCCCTGGCAATTTTGGGCCAGACGGCCTATCATGATTTTATTGCATATACTTTTCTTTTCTTTGTCTGTCTTAGTTTTTCAGCTCCACACTTCCACACTAAACTCTGTTCTACATGTTGCACGAGCGCACAGTGAAGGTAGGGGAGAGGAGGGTTTCGTTAAGGATTTGATTGGGCAATACAGTATTGGTAATGAAAATGAACAAATGGACTGCTGTCACGGCTTGAAGGGTTGCTGTGCACCAGCCCTACAAATTGACCCATTGGCTCAAATTAGTGTTGGCCCACCAGATTACCAGTCAGGCTTTGGTACCAATAAGATAACTGGTATAAAGAAAATCTGCTTCCATTTGAAGCTCAGGTGGTAGCGCATGTCCCCTACTAACTGGAAGGTTCGTGGTTCAAACCCAGTTTACTCCAGTCTGCATGCCATATATGCTTGGGCAAGATACTCATCCCATGTTGCCATTTATTGACCAAAATTTTTACAAAATTAGACTGACCCATCTGGACACAATTTGATTACCAATCCAGCACTAGTTTGTGGTGAACTTCAGCCACAAAGAAAAATAATGTCAATCTTCTTTTAACCTGACTGATCAGTGTGAGCCCTACCAACAGCTGTCAGCACTACTTCTATCTGAATGGTATACAACCTCATTTGGAAAAAAGTATCCTCCTACTAACCCAGAAAGGGTTTTTTGTATGAGCAAATGTGTGTGTCTGTAAAGAACTGAGCAGGAAGTGAGTACTGCTGGGATCCTAGACTACCAGACTCATTACAGCATCCCTACAGACTCACAAACATCCAATCAGTTGCTCCACTCCACCAAACCCAAATCCTCCTTCTGCTCTGTAGAGCCCCACAAACTACATGCGACTCATACAATTAACCCTTCACCAAACCCCAACTGGTTGTGTATCCATCACTCCCCTACTTACTTACCACCAGAGATGGGCAGTAATGCGTTACGTTAATTACTGTTACTTTCCCTTAAGCAGGTTGCGTTACTTCATTACTAAACTGTGATTTTGTTTGTGAGAGTGTCTCATGACAATGACGTACGAGCGTGCGATGTCCGTGGCAGCAACAGACGTGTGCAGATCAACAATGTAAAGGTGTAAAGTGTGCATGTTAGTCCCCGTAGGGAAATAGTTCCTCTGCATTTAACCCATTCACTCAGTGAAGCAGTGGGCAGCCACCATGAGCCCGGGGAGCAGTGTGGGGATGGTACCTTGCTCAGGGGTACCTCAGGGTAGCCGTTCAGGGGATTCAAACCCCTGACCTTCCGATCATGGGCACACTTACCTACTGAGCTATCCCTGTCCTTTCCATTTCACAGAATAAGAATGCAGGTGCTTTAAATGGAAGTACTCACATTACTTTGAGTTTGACTCTGTAAAAAGTGACAAAAACATCAGCGTGGGGAGAAAACTTCTTTCTGCTGTGGCACCGGGCAAACCTCCACCGGCCCCACTCCTGCTAAACAGGTGAAAATAGATTAAGGAGCGACAGGACTGAATCTTTGATTTATTTTTTGCTGTGTTTTACTTGCATCTATTTGAAAGAGCGAGTGTAAAGTGTAAATTATTATATTTTATATGCAGAAAATAGGTTTAAATGTAAAACTAATTCATTCAAGTCAGAGACTGTTGCATATAATTTCATTTTGCTTGATGCAATGTGCATGAAGTTAAAAGATTAAATAAAAAAAACAAGTTTTAAAAAGAGACTTTTTCATTTGATTCACTTTTAGACGCTGGCAGCTGTCTTTGCTGCCATCTTCTGTCCATAAATGTTATTACCTGACCTGACTCAATTTTTCAGTCAGGGAAACGTACAGCTCACTAGGGTGACTCAAACTCACAGACTGATCTTTTCTTTTAATCTCACTAAGCTAGCTCAGACATATACTGATTCATCAGCAACACAACCTAATGTTGACTTGGGGAAAAAAGTAGATACCCAGCAAAAAAGTAGGTGTTATACTCATTTTTTTCTGTAGCAAAAACACTTATGAGGATCGACCCAGAAGGATGCTGGCTTCGAGGCAGACCGAAGAAATGGTGGATGGACAAAATCAACGAAGACATTAAGACCGTCAACGCATCCCTTGGCCACCTCCTAGGTGAGGTGTTCCAGGCATGTCACACTGGAAGTAGGTCCCGGGGCAGAGTGGTGAGATTATACCTATTGGCTCGGGCAGGAATGCCTCGGTGTTCCCCTGAATAAGCTGGAGGAGGTGGCTGGGGGCTGTTGTGGGAGTTGCAGCACCCCCATTGCAAAAGACAGACATCACAAAACCATATCCTCTTGAGAACCGAGGAAAACAAGTATCTTTAAGTTTTGCTTCTTTTGTGATTTGCGTGTCTACTGCAGAGGACATAAACAGGCTGGGTCACAGGATGATATGCAATAAATACATAAATACATAGATGGTATTAAAACCATTAAAACACTAACACTATTGTTGTGTTTCGCAGAAAAATTATAAATAAAGTGAAAAGCAAAAAATATGTTTTTCCCCCTGAAAAGCATCATGGTTAAATAACACTGAAGGTTAGACGCCAGTGGAAGCCAATGCATATCTGTCCTTCATTAAATGTGTGTGTTTTTATCATGTTATGAGTGTGCTCTTTTTATAGCCCAACAGAAGAGCAGCAGATTAAGGAGCTTCATACCCTTCTCTCACACACACACACACACACACACACACACACACACACACACACACACACCAAAGCACACACACACACACCAAAGCACACACACACACACAAACCACACACACACACACACACACACACGCGTATGAAGCTCCTTAATCTGCTGCTCTTCTGTTGGGCTATAAAAAGAGCACACTCATAACATGATAAAAACACACACATTTAATGAAGGACAGATATGCATTGGCTTCCACTGGCGTCTAACCTTCAGTGTTATTTAACCATGATGCTTTTCAGGGGGAAAAACATATTTTTTGCTTTTCACTTTATTTATAATTTTTCTGCGAAACACAACAATAGTGTTAGTGTTTTAATGGTTTTAATACCATCTATGTATTTATGTATTTATTGCATATCATCCTGTGACCCAGCCTGTTTATGTCCTCTGCAGTAGACACGCAAATCACAAAAGAAGCAAAACTTAAAGATACTTGTTTTCCTCGGTTCTCAAGAGGATATGGTTCTGTGATGTCTGTCTTTTGCAATGGGGGTGCTGCAACTCCCACAACAGCCCCCAGCCACCTCCTCCAGCTTATTCAGGGGAACACCGAGGCATTCCTGCCCGAGCCAATAGGTATAATCTCACCACTCTGCCCCGGGACCTACTTCCAGTGTGACATGCCTGGAACACCTCACCTAGGAGGTGGCCAAGGGATGCGTTGACGGTCTTAATGTCTTCGTTGATTTTGTCCATCCACCATTTCTTCGGTCTGCCTCGAAGCCAGCATCCTTCTGGGTCGATCCTCATAAGTGTTTTTGCTACAGAAAAAAATGAGTATAACACCTACTTTTTTGCTGGGTATCTACTTTTTTCCCCAAGTCAACATTAGGTTGTGTTGCTGATGAATCAGTATATGTCTGAGCTAGCTTAGTGAGATTAAAAGAAAAGATCAGTCTGTGAGTTTGAGTCACCCTAGTGAGCTGTACGTTTCCCTGACTGAAAAATTGAGTCAGGTTCAGGTAATAACATTTATGGACAGAAGATGGCAGCAAAGACAGCTGCCAGCGTCTAAAAGTGAATCAAATGAAAAAGTCTCTTTTTAAAACTTGTTTTTTTTATTGAATCTTTTAACTTCATGCACATTGCATCAAGCAAAATGAAATTATATGCAACAGTCTCTGACTTGAATGAATTAGTTTTACATTTAAACCTATTTTCTGCATATAAAATATAATAATTTACACTTTACACTCGCTCTTTCAAATAGATGCAAGTAAAACACAGCAAAAAATAAATCAAAGATTCAGTCCTGTCGCTCCTTAATCTATTTTCACCTGTTTAGCAGGAGTGGGGCCGGTGGAGGTTTACCCGGTGCTACAAGAAAGAAGTTTTCTCCCCGCACAATGCATGGCAATGTTTTTGTCACTTTTTAAGAGAATCAAACTTAAAGTAATGGCAGTACTTCCACCTTTAACACCTGCACATGCTGTATGAACAGGACAGGGATAGCTCAGTAGGTAAGTGGTGCCCCATGATCGGAAGGTCAGGTGGTTGATCCCCTGAACGGCTACCCTGAGGTACCCCTGAGCAAGGTACCTCCCTACACACTGCTCCCCGGGCGCTCATGGTGGCTGCCCACTGCTTCACTGGGTGAATGGGTTAAATGCAGAGGAACTATTTCCCTACGGGGACTAACATGCACACTTTACACCTTTACATTGTTGATCTGCACACGTCTGTTGCTGCCACGGACATCGCACGCTCGTACGTCATTGTCATGAGACACTCTCACAAACAAAATCACAGTTTAGTAATGAAGTAACGCAACCTGCTTAAGGGAAAGTAACAGTAATTAACGTAACGCATTACTGCCCATCTCTGGTGGTAAGTAAGTAGGGGAGTGATGGATACACAACCAGTTGGGGTTTGGTGAAGGGTTAATTGTATGAGTCGCATGTAGTTTGTGGGGCTCTACAGAGCAGAAGGAGGATTTGGGTTTGGTGGAGTGGAGCAACTGATTGGATGTTTGTGAGTCTGTAGGGATGCTGTAATGAGTCTGGTAGTCTAGGATCCCAGCAGTACTCACTTCCTGCTCAGTTCTTTACAGACACACACATTTGCTCAGACAAAAAACCCTTTCTGGGTTAGTAGGAGGATACTTTTTTCCAAATGAGGTTGTATACCATTCAGATAGAAGTAATGCTGACAGCTGTTGGTAGGGCTCACACTGATCAGTCAGGTTAAAAGAAGATTGACATTATTTTTCTTTGTGGCTGAAGTTCACCACAAACTAGTGCTGGATTGGTAATCAAATTGTGTCCAGATGGGTCAGTCTAATTTTGTAAAAATTTTGGTCAATAAATGGCAACATGGGATGAGTATCTTGCCCAAGCATATATGGCATGCAGACTGGAGTAAACTGGGTTTGAACCACGAACCTTCCAGTTAGTAGGGGACATGCGCTACCACCTGAGCTTCAAATGGAAGCAGATTTTCTTTATACCAGTTATCTTATTGGTACCAAAGCCTGACTGGTAATCTGGTGGGCCAACACTAATTTGAGCCAATGGGTCAATTTGTAGGGCTGGTGCACAGCAACCCTTCAAGCCGTGACAGCAGTCCATTTGTTCATTTTCATTACCAATACTGTATTGCCCAATCAAATCCTTAACGAAACCCTCCTCTCCCCTACCTTCACTGTGCGCTCGTGCAACATGTAGAACAGAGTTTAGTGTGGAAGTGTGGAGCTGAAAAACTAAGACAGACAAAGAAAAGAAAAGTATATGCAATAAAATCATGATAGGCCGTCTGGCCCAAAATTGCCAGGGCCAATTATTTTTCCCAGTTCGTCCCTGCTCGATACATTTTTCCATTCAGCAACAGAGTCTTGCATGGTGAGCGTGCATACAGGCCATGGCAGGGAAGTGCATTACTTATTGTTTTCTTTAAAACAGCAGTGAAGTCGTTCAGACGTAATCAGTGATGTCAACTAAAGCAAGCTCCAGTCCACTGCGTCACAATAAATAGCCTATCGAGTCTGAAGCGAGATTCAAAGCCTCAATGTTGGCGATTATGTCGCTGACCACAAGTAAATGTATGAAGTGTATTTCAGCCTCATGCCTTTGTGTTTAAACTGCAAGTGACCACTGGCCAAAATGACAAGCGGTATCACGGGTGCTGCCACTAATGAGTGAGGTGGGGTGAATGTGATGGAAAGAAATGGAAAGGAAAAATATTTTTGTGGCGGGGGATAGTGAAGGTGCTACAGCTGATTCAGTGTCTAAAGAATGAATTAATCCTAGATGAAGTAACAAATCTGGTCAAATAATCACTGAAATCTCAGGAAGCAAGACCAGAGAAAAGTGTCATCCCAGTGAGGATGAAGAAGCATGCAACACAAGCTTCAATAAATCCAAGCTCAAAGTCAAAGAACAAAGAACCAACAAACCTTCAGGAGTGATAATGCGAGCTGTAAGGATGGAGGTGAACCTGATGAGGAACTTAGTCTAACTGGTCAAAATGTAACTGAACTGCATCAGAAATAACTACAGGGTGTGTGCTCAGCAGCCAGCAGATGGATACCAGACTCACACCAAGGATGTTGACAAGTGGGTGAAAATTTTTTCTGACAGACAACTCACTGAAGCAGAGGGAAACATCTTTCCAAAAGGGTTACACAGGTATGTGGGAAGAGCCGCCCCAGTACTTCCTGATTTTATAGGATATGATGTCACTGATCATGTCAATTGGGTGTAACCAAATGAAGGGGTGTTTATTTTGTGTAAAATTGTTTATTTCATTTAAAATAACCTCATGAGTCAGATTAGGTGAAGAGATTGACTTTTCAAATTGTTTAGTTGGGTGAATGAGTTTGTTAAGTGGAAAATGATTTTATTCCTGTTTCTTTGTCTAGACTGTGTTATTTAGTCTACCCTGTTTTCTCAATGGTAGAGATTAATGAGTTTCAGCTGTGGGTGGAATTATGTATACAGCAGATGAGATTTTAACTGGCAGGGTCTTATGTTTTGTGAAACAAATGTTGAAAGGTGACGCCAGAAAAATAAAGGACCCTTAAAAGAAACTCCAACAGTCTGCTGATGCTTTCTTCCTATCACTTGCTGCTTACGTTTTGCTACCTCACACACTTAAAAAGTGAAGAGCAAAAGAAAAATCAGAGTATTTGGCCTCTAGGATCCTTTTAACACAACACATGTTTAGTGAGTGACACTATCTGCTTACCAGCTCAGAGACCCACATAACATTCATAGTCCTTCACTGTTTCCCATGTTTAGCAGTGATTACAAAACTCATTCTTCATCGCCCTCCCATCAGCTCACGCACCATCTCTAGACCTCTGAGCCCCTCCATTTAAGGAGCTGCGGGGGAAAATGACTCATCTCTTCCTGTCTGGTCTTTCAACCTTTGCCACAAGAGGCCTGAATTTATTCTTCATCTAAAATCTTCTTGTGGTCCCTTCTGACAAATCTTGGGCTTAATCGCTTCCTTTTTTCTAATCTTCACTCATTCATCCATCTTTCACTCCTTTCTACATCCTTTCATCCATTCTCCTTTGCCTCTTTCACTTACTCTCTTTTCCCCCTCACTGGTTTATTTTCAAAACCATCTCTCCCATTTCATCTTTGCTTTCATCTCCCTTGTGACACAATTTTAAGGAGCTAAAAATAAAAACATTGCTGATGTGAGATGAAATGTGAGGAACTGAGAGGGATTAGAAGTGTTTGGTTTGTATCTGACACCACTGTGCAAAAAAGGGAGGACATAATAGTAAAATAGAAATGAAAATAGAGAGTAATGAAGACACCACAATATAAGATGAGAGAGAATACACAGCAAACAGTAGAGACCGAAAGCTAGATTAAAAAGCATCTATCTGAATCTGAATCAGCTCAGCTGTCTCAGACGTCTAATCTGAGGAGCTGCGAGAGCACATACAGAGAGAACCGTCCTCAGTCAGCTAATACATACTAATACTGTACATATACATATATCAGAAGTTTTTAGCAACTGTCAGCTAGTTTAAAAAGACTATAATATATTTCATTAAATCAAATATTCTTCATACAGAGCCAAAGGACACACAGCATTTGGTTTTGACAGGACATTTAAGACGTCTTCTGACACTTGTCTGACTCTGGGTCATATGGGCAGCTGAGTAAGAAGAATGACCAGACCTCCCTCTCCATATCCACACCTTCAGCTGTTTTAAAGGTAGACTGCAAAGTTACCATGCCACCCAAGGACATGATATCTCAAATCGTCTTCCAAAGATACTTCCTCCTGTGATACATAAAACAAGGATTCAAGAAACCTGAACCAGAGATATGTGATATGTGAAGCCCCCCCTCTCATCCTGGATGAGTCCCTGCTTTCTTCTGTCTTCTGTCTCTACAAGCAAAATATCTTTGGTTTTGTTGCTGCTATCACAAGCCAATTAAATACCTCACTCTGATTTCTAGGGTGATTGTGGCTCTGGTCATCCACTAATCAGAAGACTGGTTGTTGGAGCTCCTCCAGTTGCTGCCTGTGCATTCAATGTTGTTTTTTCTCTGTGTGTAAATGTTAGATTTACACACAGAGAAGAAACAAGAAGAAACTTGAATGAAGACAATAGCAGAAAGTCCTTTCAGTGACAAAAGTGAGAAGAGCACCAGTCCACATGGCTCACATTTTTCCATTCATTGCAGCAGATTTCAATGCAAGACACCCTACGAGACCACCCATCTCCCATGCTACAGTTAGCAAACTGCTTGCTAAGTTTCGTGAAACTGGTTCAGTGTTGGATTTGCCAAAATGTGGACGCAAGAAAACTGTCACTAATGAAGAAACATCAGTGGCTGTCCTAGCTTCATTCAGCAAGAGCCCACAGCGTAGCACTCGCCGCATGTCACTGGAGAGTGGCATTAGTCGAACATCCCTTTGGCGGATATTAGCTACTCACAAATGGCACCCTTACAAACTCCAGCTACTGCAGCATCTCAACGAGGATGACCCAGATCGGCGCACAGAATTTGCAGAATGGGCAAAACAAAAATTGGAACAGGACCCTCAGTTCACGCAGAAGATTTTGTTCAGTGATGAGGCAAACTTTTATGTGAATGGTGAAGTTAACAAACAAAACCACCGCTATTGGTCTGACACTAACCCACATTGGATGGATCCCTCCAAGACTGTTGGAACAACAAAAGTGATGGTTTGGTGTGGTATATGGGGCACAACGATAGTGGGTCCATTCTTCATCAATGGAAACCTCAAGGCCACTGGATATTTGAAATTGCTACATGATGATGTGTTTCCCTCTTTATGCACTGAAGCTGGCACGTTCCCTGAGTTTTTCCAGCAAGATGGTGCACCACCACATTATGGGTGCCAGGTCCGAGCATTCCTAGATGAACAGTTTCCTGGAAAGTGGATTGGTCGTCGTGGGCCAGTTGAATGGCCCCCAAGGTCTCCCGATCTGACCCCCTTAGACTTTTATCTTTGGGGTCATCTGAAGGCAATTGTCTATGGTGTGAAGATACGAGATGTGCAGCACCTGAAACTACGGATACTGGATGCCTGTGCTGGCATTTCTCCTGCGGTGTTGCTATCAGTGTGTGAAGAGTGGGAGAAGAGGGTTGCATTGACAATCCAACACAATGGGCAGCACATTGAACACATTTTATAAGTGGTCAGAAACTTGTAAATAACTCATGAAAGAATAAAGTTACGTTGAAACCAAGCACACCATTGTTTTTCTTGTGACATTACCAATAAGTTTGATGTGTCACATGGCCCTCTTCCTATTGAAAAAAACAAAAGTTGTATCCAAGATGGCCGACTTCTAAATGGCCACCATGGTCACCACCCATCTTGAGGAGTTTGCCCCCTCACATATACTAATGTGCCACAAACAGGACTTTAATATCACCAACCATTCCCATGTTATTACGGTGTATCCATATAAATGGCCCACCCTGTAGATGAACTGACAATGAAATACTTCTTAGTTGATAAAATTGAAAGTAAGGTTTGTATCCATAGCGACTCTAGACATTGTAATGCAATGCCTGATCAAGTGAGGATCTTGTTTATCACCACATATTTTCAAGCATTGAAATATTTGCATTGTTGCAGCAACTTTCCAAACGAGAATTCAATAAGATGAAAACATACCTTATTTAAGGTCTCACGCATATCTTCTGCCATCTGACACACATACACACACTCACAAAAGAAATATTCTGAGAACCCACAGCAAAAGGGTAACCCTTTTGGAAAGATGTTTCCCTCTGCTTCAGTGAGTTGTCTGTCAGAAAAAATTTTCACCCACTTGTCAACATCCTTGGTGTGAGTCTGGTATCCATCTGCTGGCTGCTGAGCACACACCCTGTAGTTATTTCTGATGCAGTTCAGTTACATTTTGACCAGTTAGACTAAGTTCCTCATCAGGTTCACCTCCATCCTTACAGCTCGCATTATCACTCCTGAAGGTTTGTTGGTTCTTTGTTCTTTGACTTTGAGCTTGGATTCATTGAAGCTTGTGTTGCATGCTTCTTCATCCTCACTGGGATGACACTTTTCTCTGGTCTTGCTTCCTGAGATTTCAGTGATTATTTGACCAGATTTGTTACTTCATCTAGGATTAATTCATTCTTTAGACACTGAATCAGCTGTAGCACCTTCACTATCCCCCGCCACAAAAATATTTTTCCTTTCCATTTCTTTCCATCACATTCACCCCACCTCACTCATTAGTGGCAGCACCCGTGATACCGCTTGTCATTTTGGCCAGTGGTCACTTGCAGTTTAAACACAAAGGCATGAGGCTGAAATAAACTTCATACATTTACTTGTGGTCAGCGACATAACCGCCAACATTGAGGCTTTGAATCTCGCTTCAGACTCGATAGGCTATTTATTGTGACGCAGTGGACTGGAGCTTGCTTTAGTTGACATCACTGATTACGTCTGAACGACTTCACTGCTGTTTTAAAGAAAACAATAAGTAATGCACTTCCCTGCCATGGCCTGTATGCACGCTCACCATGCAAGACTCTGTTGCTGAATGGAAAAATGTATCGAGCAGGGACGAACTGGGAAAAATAATTGGCCCTGGCAATTTTGGGCCAGACGGCCTATCATGATTTTATTGCATATACTTTTCTTTTCTTTGTCTGTCTTAGTTTTTCAGCTCCACACTTCCACACTAAACTCTGTTCTACATGTTGCACGAGCGCACAGTGAAGGTAGGGGAGAGGAGGGTTTCGTTAAGGATTTGATTGGGCAATACAGTATTGGTAATGAAAATGAACAAATGGACTGCTGTCACGGCTTGAAGGGTTGCTGTGCACCAGCCCTACAAATTGACCCATTGGCTCAAATTAGTGTTGGCCCACCAGATTACCAGTCAGGCTTTGGTACCAATAAGATAACTGGTATAAAGAAAATCTGCTTCCATTTGAAGCTCAGGTGGTAGCGCATGTCCCCTACTAACTGGAAGGTTCGTGGTTCAAACCCAGTTTACTCCAGTCTGCATGCCATATATGCTTGGGCAAGATACTCATCCCATGTTGCCATTTATTGACCAAAATTTTTACAAAATTAGACTGACCCATCTGGACACAATTTGATTACCAATCCAGCACTAGTTTGTGGTGAACTTCAGCCACAAAGAAAAATAATGTCAATCTTCTTTTAACCTGACTGATCAGTGTGAGCCCTACCAACAGCTGTCAGCACTACTTCTATCTGAATGGTATACAACCTCATTTGGAAAAAAGTATCCTCCTACTAACCCAGAAAGGGTTTTTTGTATGAGCAAATGTGTGTGTCTGTAAAGAACTGAGCAGGAAGTGAGTACTGCTGGGATCCTAGACTACCAGACTCATTACAGCATCCCTACAGACTCACAAACATCCAATCAGTTGCTCCACTCCACCAAACCCAAATCCTCCTTCTGCTCTGTAGAGCCCCACAAACTACATGCGACTCATACAATTAACCCTTCACCAAACCCCAACTGGTTGTGTATCCATCACTCCCCTACTTACTTACCACCAGAGATGGGCAGTAATGCGTTACGTTAATTACTGTTACTTTCCCTTAAGCAGGTTGCGTTACTTCATTACTAAACTGTGATTTTGTTTGTGAGAGTGTCTCATGACAATGACGTACGAGCGTGCGATGTCCGTGGCAGCAACAGACGTGTGCAGATCAACAATGTAAAGGTGTAAAGTGTGCATGTTAGTCCCCGTAGGGAAATAGTTCCTCTGCATTTAACCCATTCACCCAGTGAAGCAGTGGGCAGCCACCAATGCAGCGCCCGGGGAGCAGTGTGTAGGGATGGTACCTTGCTCAGGGGTACCTCAGGGTAGCCGTTCAGTGGAGTCGAACCACCGACCTTCCGATCATGGGGCCACCACTCTACCTACTGAGCTATCCCTGCTCCTATTATAGTGCAGGAGAGAGACGACCATGCAGCGTTTAAAGCATGGAAGTACTGCACTTACTTTGAGTTTGACTCTAAAAAGTGACAAAAACATAGTCCTAGCTTGTCGTGGGAAGAAAACTTCTTTTCTGTGGCACCGGGAAACCTCCACCGGCCCCACTCCTGCTAAACAGGTGAAAATAGATTAAGGAGCGACAGGACTGAATCTTTGATTTATTTTTTGCTGTGTTTTACTTGCATCTATTTGAAAGAGCGAGTGTAAAGTGTAAATTATTATATTTTATATGCAGAAAATAGGTTTAAATGTAAAACTAATTCATTCAAGTCAGAGACTGTTGCATATAATTTCATTTTGCTTGATGCAATGTGCATGAAGTTAAAAGATTAAATAAAAAAAACAAGTTTTAAAAAGAGACTTTTTCATTTGATTCACTTTTAGACGCTGGCAGCTGTCTTTGCTGCCATCTTCTGTCCATAAATGTTATTACCTGACCTGACTCAATTTTTCAGTCAGGGAAACGTACAGCTCACTAGGGTGACTCAAACTCACAGACTGATCTTTTCTTTTAATCTCACTAAGCTAGCTCAGACATATACTGATTCATCAGCAACACAACCTAATGTTGACTTGGGGAAAAAAGTAGATACCCAGCAAAAAAGTAGGTGTTATACTCATTTTTTTCTGTAGCAAAAACACTTATGAGGATCGACCCAGAAGGATGCTGGCTTCGAGGCAGACCGAAGAAATGGTGGATGGACAAAATCAACGAAGACATTAAGACCGTCAACGCATCACCTTGGCCACCTCCTAGGTGAGGTGTTCCAGGCATGTCACACTGGAAGTAGGTCCCGGGGCAGAGTGGTGAGATTATACCTATTGGCTCGGGCAGGAATGCCTCGGTGTTCCCCTGAATAAGCTGGAGGAGGTGGCTGGGGGCTGTTGTGGGAGTTGCAGCACCCCCATTGCAAAAGACAGACATCACAAAACCATATCCTCTTGAGAACCGAGGAAAACAAGTATCTTTAAGTTTTGCTTCTTTTGTGATTTGCGTGTCTACTGCAGAGGACATAAACAGGCTGGGTCACAGGATGATATGCAATAAATACATAAATACATAGATGGTATTAAAACCATTAAAACACTAACACTATTGTTGTGTTTCGCAGAAAAATTATAAATAAAGTGAAAAGCAAAAAATATGTTTTTCCCCCTGAAAAGCATCATGGTTAAATAACACTGAAGGTTAGACGCCAGTGGAAGCCAATGCATATCTGTCCTTCATTAAATGTGTGTGTTTTTATCATGTTATGAGTGTGCTCTTTTTATAGCCCAACAGAAGAGCAGCAGATTAACTCCATTACCTCACACACACAAAAAAATAAGAGACAGGCAGTACTTTTCAGGGGGAAAAACATATTTTTTGCTTTTCACTTTATTTATAATTTTTCCTGCGAAACACAACAATAGTGTTAGTGTTTTAATGGTTTTAATACCATCTATGTATTTATGTATTTATTGCATATCATCCTGTGACCCAGCCTGTTTATGTCCTCTGCAGTAGACACGCAAATCACAAAAGAAGCAAAACTTAAAGATACTTGTTTTCCTCGGTTCTCAAGAGGATATGGTTTTGTGATGTCTGTCTTTTGCAATGGGGGTGCTGCAACTCCCACAACAGCCCCCAGCCACCTCCTCCAGCTTATTCAGGGGAACACCGAGGCATTCCTGCCCGAGCCAATAGGTATAATCTCACCACTCTGCCCCGGGACCTACTTCCAGTGTGACATGCCTGGAACACCTCACCTAGGAGGTGGCCAAGGGATGCGTTGACGGTCTTAATGTCTTCGTTGATTTTGTCCATCCACCATTTCTTCGGTCTGCCTCGAAGCCAGCATCCTTCTGGGTCGATCCTCATAAGTGTTTTTGCTACAGAAAAAAATGAGTATAACACCTACTTTTTTGCTGGGTATCTACTTTTTTCCCCAAGTCAACATTAGGTTGTGTTGCTGATGAATCAGTATATGTCTGAGCTAGCTTAGTGAGATTAAAAGAAAAGATCAGTCTGTGAGTTTGAGTCACCCTAGTGAGCTGTACGTTTCCCTGACTGAAAAATTGAGTCAGGTTCAGGTAATAACATTTATGGACAGAAGATCAACCAGCACTGCCATCATAAAATGTAATCAAATGAAAAAGTCTCTTTTTAAAACTTGTTTTATTAGTTTTAATCTTTTAACTTTACATGCATCAAGCAAAAATGAAATTATATGCAACATTCTCTGACTGAAGAAATTGTTTTAACATTTAAACCTATTTTCTGCACATATAAAATAAAAATTTACACTTTACACTCGC
Source organism: Haplochromis burtoni (assembly GCF_018398535.1). NCBI lineage: Eukaryota > Metazoa > Chordata > Actinopteri > Cichliformes > Cichlidae > Haplochromis > Haplochromis burtoni. Next base: position 138,585 of record NW_024582566.1, read on the forward strand.
TCTTTCAAATAGATGCAAGTAAAACACAGCAAAAAATAAATCAAAGATTCAGTCCTGTCGCTCCTTAATCTATTTTCACCTGTTTAGCAGGAGTGGGGCCGGTGGAGGTTTGCCCGGTGCCACAGCAGAAAGAAGTTTTCTCCCCACGCTGATGTTTTTGTCACTTTTTACAGAGTCAAACTCAAAGTAATGTGAGTACTTCCATGCTTTAAACGCTGCATGGTCGTACTCTCTCCTGCACTCTATATTATAGGACAGGGATAGCTCAGTAGGTAGAGTGGTGGCCCCATGATCGGAAGGTCGGTGGTTCGACTCCACTGAACGGCTACCCTGAGGTACCCCTGAGCAAGGTACCGTCCCTACACACTGCTCCCCGGGCGCTGCATTGGTGGCTGCCCACTGCTTCACTGGGTGAATGGGTTAAATGCAGAGGAACTATTTCCCTACGGGGACTAACATGCACACTTTACACCTTTACATTGTTGATCTGCACACGTCTGTTGCTGCCACGGACATCGCACGCTCGTACGTCATTGTCATGAGACACTCTCACAAACAAAATCACAGTTTAGTAATGAAGTAACGCAACCTGCTTAAGGGAAAGTAACAGTAATTAACGTAACGCATTACTGCCCATCTCTGGTGGTAAGTAAGTAGGGGAGTGATGGATACACAACCAGTTGGGGTTTGGTGAAGGGTTAATTGTATGAGTCGCATGTAGTTTGTGGGGCTCTACAGAGCAGAAGGAGGATTTGGGTTTGGTGGAGTGGAGCAACTGATTGGATGTTTGTGAGTCTGTAGGGATGCTGTAATGAGTCTGGTAGTCTAGGATCCCAGCAGTACTCACTTCCTGCTCAGTTCTTTACAGACACACACATTTGCTCATACAAAAAACCCTTTCTGGGTTAGTAGGAGGATACTTTTTTCCAAATGAGGTTGTATACCATTCAGATAGAAGTAGTGCTGACAGCTGTTGGTAGGGCTCACACTGATCAGTCAGGTTAAAAGAAGATTGACATTATTTTTCTTTGTGGCTGAAGTTCACCACAAACTAGTGCTGGATTGGTAATCAAATTGTGTCCAGATGGGTCAGTCTAATTTTGTAAAAATTTTGGTCAATAAATGGCAACATGGGATGAGTATCTTGCCCAAGCATATATGGCATGCAGACTGGAGTAAACTGGGTTTGAACCACGAACCTTCCAGTTAGTAGGGGACATGCGCTACCACCTGAGCTTCAAATGGAAGCAGATTTTCTTTATACCAGTTATCTTATTGGTACCAAAGCCTGACTGGTAATCTGGTGGGCCAACACTAATTTGAGCCAATGGGTCAATTTGTAGGGCTGGTGCACAGCAACCCTTCAAGCCGTGACAGCAGTCCATTTGTTCATTTTCATTACCAATACTGTATTGCCCAATCAAATCCTTAACGAAACCCTCCTCTCCCCTACCTTCACTGTGCGCTCGTGCAACATGTAGAACAGAGTTTAGTGTGGAAGTGTGGAGCTGAAAAACTAAGACAGACAAAGAAAAGAAAAGTATATGCAATAAAATCATGATAGGCCGTCTGGCCCAAAATTGCCAGGGCCAATTATTTTTCCCAGTTCGTCCCTGCTCGATACATTTTTCCATTCAGCAACAGAGTCTTGCATGGTGAGCGTGCATACAGGCCATGGCAGGGAAGTGCATTACTTATTGTTTTCTTTAAAACAGCAGTGAAGTCGTTCAGACGTAATCAGTGATGTCAACTAAAGCAAGCTCCAGTCCACTGCGTCACAATAAATAGCCTATCGAGTCTGAAGCGAGATTCAAAGCCTCAATGTTGGCGGTTATGTCGCTGACCACAAGTAAATGTATGAAGTTTATTTCAGCCTCATGCCTTTGTGTTTAAACTGCAAGTGACCACTGGCCAAAATGACAAGCGGTATCACGGGTGCTGCCACTAATGAGTGAGGTGGGGTGAATGTGATGGAAAGAAATGGAAAGGAAAAATATTTTTGTGGCGGGGGATAGTGAAGGTGCTACAGCTGATTCAGTGTCTAAAGAATGAATTAATCCTAGATGAAGTAACAAATCTGGTCAAATAATCACTGAAATCTCAGGAAGCAAGACCAGAGAAAAGTGTCATCCCAGTGAGGATGAAGAAGCATGCAACACAAGCTTCAATGAATCCAAGCTCAAAGTCAAAGAACAAAGAACCAACAAACCTTCAGGAGTGATAATGCGAGCTGTAAGGATGGAGGTGAACCTGATGAGGAACTTAGTCTAACTGGTCAAAATGTAACTGAACTGCATCAGAAATAACTACAGGGTGTGTGCTCAGCAGCCAGCAGATGGATACCAGACTCACACCAAGGATGTTGACAAGTGGGTGAAAATTTTTTCTGACAGACAACTCACTGAAGCAGAGGGAAACATCTTTCCAAAAGGGTTACCCTTTTGCTGTGGGTTCTCAGAATATTTCTTTTGTGAGTGTGTGTATGTGTGTCAGATGGCAGAAGATATGCGTGAGACCTTAAATAAGGTATGTTTTCATCTTATTGAATTCTCGTTTGGAAAGTTGCTGCAACAATGCAAATATTTCAATGCTTGAAAATATGTGGTGATAAACAAGATCCTCACTTGATCAGGCATTGCATTACAATGTCTAGAGTCGCTATGGATACAAACCTTACTTTCAATTTTATCAACTAAGAAGTATTTCATTGTCAGTTCATCTACAGGGTGGGCCATTTATATGGATACACTGTAACAACATGGGAATGGTTGGTGATATTAAAGTCCTGTTTGTGGCACATTAGTATATGTGAGGGGCAAACTCCTCAAGATGGGCGGTGACCATGGTGGCCATTTAGAAGTCGGCCATCTTGGATACAACTTTTGTTTTTCAATAGGAAGAGGGCCATGTGACACATCAAACTTATTGGTAATGTCACAAGAAAAACAATGGTGTGCTTGGTTTCAACGTAACTTTATTCTTTCATGAGTTATTTACAAGTTTCTGACCACTTATAAAATGTGTTCAATGTGCTGCCCATTGTGTTGGATTGTCAGTGCAACCCTCTTCTCCCACTCTTCACACACTGATAGCAACACCGCAGGAGAAATGCCAGCACAGGCATCCAGTATCCGTAGTTTCAGGTGCTGCACATCTCGTATCTTCACACCATAGACAATTGCCTTCAGATGACCCCAAAGATAAAAGTCTAAGGGGGTCAGATCGGGAGACCTTGGGGGCCATTCAACTGGCCCACGACGACCAATCCACTTTCCAGGAAACTGTTCATCTAGGAATGCTCGGACCTGCACCCATAATGTGGTGGTGCACCATCTTGCTGGAAAAACTCAGGGAACGTGCCAGCTTCAGTGCATAAAGAGGGAAACACATCATCATGTAGCAATTTCAAATATCCAGTGGCCTTGAGGTTTCCATTGATGAAGAATGGACCCACTATCGTTGTGCCCCATATACCACACCAAACCATCACTTTTGTTGTTCCAACAGTCTTGGAGGGATCCATCCAATGTGGGTTAGTGTCAGACCAATAGCGGTGGTTTTGTTTGTTAACTTCACCATTCACATAAAAGTTTGCCTCATCACTGAACAAAATCTTCTGCGTGAACTGAGGGTCCTGTTCCAATTTTTGTTTTGCCCATTCTGCAAATTCTGTGCGCCGATCTGGGTCATCCTCGTTGAGATGCTGCAGTAGCTGGAGTTTGTAAGGGTGCCATTTGTGAGTAGCTAATATCCGCCGAAGGGATGTTCGACTAATGCCACTCTCCAGTGACATGCGGCGAGTGCTACGCTGTGGGCTCTTGCTGAATGAAGCTAGGACAGCCACTGATGTTTCTTCATTAGTGACAGTTTTCTTGCGTCCACATTTTGGCAAATCCAACACTGAACCAGTTTCACGAAACTTAGCAAGCAGTTTGCTAACTGTAGCATGGGAGATGGGTGGTCTCGTAGGGTGTCTTGCATTGAAATCTGCTGC
>NW_024582566.1:142603-144197 GCF_018398535.1 Haplochromis burtoni
TGTAAAATGGAAAAATGTGAGCCATGTGGACTGGTGCTCTTCTCACTTTTGTCACTGAAAGGACTTTCTGCTATTGTCTTCATTCAAGTTTCTTCTTGTTTCTTCTCTGTGTGTAAATCTAACATTTACACACAGAGAAAAAACAACATTGAATGCACAGGCAGCAACTGGAGGAGCTCCAACAACCAGTCTTCTGATTAGTGGATGACCAGAGCCACAATCACCCTAGAAATCAGAGTGAGGTATTTAATTGGCTTGTGACAGCAGCAACAAAACCAAAGATATTTTGCTTGTAGAGACAGAAGACAGAAGAAAGCAGGGACTCATCCAGGATGAGAGGGGGGGCTTCACATATCACATATCTCTGGTTCAGGTTTCTTGAATCCTTGTTTTATGTATCACAGGAGGAAGTATCTTTGGAAGACGATTTGAGATATCATGTCCTTGGGTGGCATGGTAACTTTGCAGTCTACCTTTAAAACAGCTGAAGGTGTGGATATGGAGAGGGAGGTCTGGTCATTCTTCTTACTCAGCTGCCCATATGACCCAGAGTCAGACAAGTGTCAGAAGACGTCTTAAATGTCCTGTCAAAACCAAATGCTGTGTGTCCTTTGGCTCTGTATGAAGAATATTTGATTTAATGAAATATATTATAGTCTTTTTAAACTAGCTGACAGTTGCTAAAAACTTCTGATATATGTATATGTACAGTATTAGTATGTATTAGCTGACTGAGGACGGTTCTCTCTGTATGTGCTCTCGCAGCTCCTCAGATTAGACGTCTGAGACAGCTGAGCTGATTCAGATTCAGATAGACGCTTTTTAATCTAGCTTTCGGTCTCTACTGTTTGCTGTGTATTCTCTCTCATCTTATATTGTAGTGTCTTCATTACTCTCTATTTTCATTTCTATTTTACTATTATGTCCTCCCTTTTTTGCACAGTGGTGTCAGATACAAACCAAACACTTCTAATCCCTCTCAGTTCCTCACATTTCATCTCACATCAGCAATGTTTTTATTTTTAGCTCCTTAAAATTGTGTCACAAGGGAGATGAAAGCAAAGATGAAATGGGAGAGATGGTTTTGAAAATAAACCAGTGAGGGGGAAAAGAGAGTAAGTGAAAGAGGCAAAGGAGAATGGATGAAAGGATGTAGAAAGGAGTGAAAGATGGATGAATGAGTGAAGATTAGAAAAAAGGAAGCGATTAAGCCCAAGATTTGTCAGAAGGGACCACAAGAAGATTTTAGATGAAGAATAAATTCAGGCCTCTTGTGGCAAAGGTTGAAAGACCAGACAGGAAGAGATGAGTCATTTTCCCCCGCAGCTCCTTAAATGGAGGGGCTCAGAGGTCTAGAGATGGTGCGTGAGCTGATGGGAGGGCGATGAAGAATGAGTTTTGTAATCACTGCTAAACATGGGAAACAGTGAAGGACTATGAATGTTATGTGGGTCTCTGAGCTGGTAAGCAGATAGTGTCACTCACTAAACATGTGTTGTGTTAAAAGGATCCTAGAGGCCAAATACTCTGATTTTTCTTTTGCTCTTCACTTTTTAAGTGTGTGAGGTAGCAAACGTAAGCAGCAAGTGATAGG
>NW_024582566.1:145176-156084 GCF_018398535.1 Haplochromis burtoni
ACAGGTATGTGGGAAGAGCCGCCCCAGTACTTCCTGATTTTATAGGATATGATGTCACTGATCATGTCAATTGGGTGTAACCAAATGAAGGGGTGTTTATTTTGTGTAAAATTGTTTATTTCATTTAAAATAACCTCATGAGTCAGATTAGGTGAAGAGATTGACTTTTCAAATTGTTTAGTTGGGTGAATGAGTTTGTTAAGTGGAAAATGATTTTATTCCTGTTTCTTTGTCTAGACTGTGTTATTTAGTCTACCCTGTTTTCTCAATGGTAGAGATTAATGAGTTTCAGCTGTGGGTGGAATTATGTATACAGCAGATGAGATTTTAACTGGCAGGGTCTTATGTTTTGTGAAACAAATGTTGAAAGGTGACGCCAGAAAAATAAAGGACCCTTAAAAGAAACTCCAACAGTCTGCTGATGCTTTCTTAAAAATATAAAGTAAGCTCTGGCGGACTTGGTTCTATGGTAGGTCTTAAAGGGTTAAAGCATTATGATTGACTATAAGATAACAGAAGACAAATGAACAATATATTTAAGTGACAAATGGTAAATGAATTCAATCCTGGCCACTTTGTCACAAAGTGTCAGAGCAATGAGACCTAATCTATTATTAGGAGTCTAATACTGAGCTCTTATTGCAATTGTTTCATATTAAGGGTCAGGTTTCCTAAATGGGGAAAATGGTATGTGAGCACAGTTCTCATAGATATAGTTAGTTTTAACTATATTTCTAAACACAGGCACAGTCACTTCATTTCAATATCAAGTACAAATAAAGACATGATCATTTTCAGCATTAAATATTGGCACAATTAGCAGTAAATTCCCTTTTCACAAGAAGAAACTTGTGGCAAAACCAGGCTCAGGGAGAGGCAGCCATCTGCTGTGACCGGTTGGAGGTGAGAGGAAAGAGAACCGAGAAACAAAGGATAAAAGACAAACTATAGGAGAACGAACCCAGGGTTAATTATTGCTAATGATTTAATACAGTAGTGAATCAACACAGAGTGAAAAGAGGTAACTGAAGAAGAAACACTCAGTGCATCATGGGAAGTCCCCCCAACAGACACTTCCTAATGCAGCATTACAGGATGAGTTCAGTTATCTGATAAAGCCCTGAATATAAACTTTAACAGAAAGAAGCCTAAAAGTAGAGAGAGAGTATCTCCAGACTGGGAGCTGGCTTCATAGTAGAGGGGCTGGTAGCTGAAGGCTCTACCTCCCAATATACTGAAAACTCTGGGAACTTGCAATCTCACCCTGCAGCCTTAGAGTAAAGTACTGTGTTACGATAATAAGGTACTAAAAGGTCTTTAAGGATGGGGGGTATGATAGTTCAAGATTTTAAATACGAGAAGGACTAATTCTGAATTTAATTGCGAGCAAATAAAGAAAAAGGTAATATCAGGGAAATCTAGTCTGTCATCCTGTCCCAGTTACTCTGACTGATACTGAGGGCTTTTCAGGGAGCTTTGAAAGTGACCAGATGGAAATGAAAAATAGTCCAGCCTAGAAATAATAAACACATAAACAAGCTTTTCAGTATCACAATTTTTAGCAGTGTTAATGAAGTCCATCCTTCTCATGTGTTAAATGTGCACACTGAAGGACGACTAAAAATGACTCCAAGATTCCTCAGTGTTGCTGGGAGCCAAGGCAATGCTATCTCAAATAAGTGTCTGGTTAGACATAATGAGAAAATAAAGGTAGGTATCATCTGCATAGCAAAGTGTTTATTAATATTATTACATAAGGGAATAATTTATAATGTTAAAAAAAGATCTGGTCTCAGCACAGAACCCTGTGGAACTGCAATCTGTTGCCACGAATGTAGCAGAGGCAGAATCCACACATCAAGCACAGCTCGCGCAGCCACAGACTGGGCCATATCCAAATGGGGCTAATTTATAATTCATACGTGTATAAACTAGTTCATCTCATTAATGAACAGCATTCTACAATGCACAGCCAAATTTGCCCCTCAAAAAATGAGGAAGCAATAATTATACTAACAAAACAGTATGGTATGAGCTCGGCTTTGAAATTGTGGCAGTTCAGAAATGAGAGAAGTGTAAATAAGAACCATGTCTTGATAACTAATCCTTAAGTGGAGCGCAGGATTTATCCAAAAGTTGGCTTTATTACAAACTGTTCCTCCATATTAACCTGAAATCTATGTGTAACAACTGGCAAGTAAGATAGTAATATAACGTTTATTTAGTGCTTTTTAAGACCAGAACATGTCACAATGTGCTTTACAAAGGTATTAAAAAACATGGTCACATAAACCTGAATCAAGTAAAACATCACAAAATCCAGAAACATTACCCAAATGTCTGAATAGATGCATTTTCAGCGGATTTTTAAAGGATTTGAGTAAAATTAAGATTCTTGAAGATTAAGAAAGTCAGAAGCAATGGAGCACGAATCATTAACATGAAGATTAAAGCAGCCGCCTGGAATGTCTCTTTAGGGAAACTCATATAAGGACATGTACAACATTATAATGAAGCTATTTCTAAATCTGCTTTCTACGCTACTGTTCTTCAGTCTGCTGAAGGAGACACTCGTACTTTGTTCTCTGCATCATGCCATATTGTCAAACCTCCAGGTACCTTTACCATAAATCTCTCCATAAACTTCCATTAGTTTGGAATTCAGCTTCTGTTATTATATCCTGACCCAGATGTCTGAATGTATAACACCTTTTCTTAAACTGCTCCATTGGCTTCCAGTTTATGTATCAATTTCAAGTTCCTCATTGTCACTTTTAAGGCCCTTCGTAACCTTGCTCCTCCATCTGATCCATCTTATCTGATCTTCTCCGTACGCACTCACCCTCCAGTCCACTCTGCTCCTCTTCACCTCCTCTTTTACCCGTTCCATCTGCTCATCTGACTGCCATGGGACCTTTGCATGCACTTCCACCAGATCGTTGGGCTATAAAGTCTCTTTCTTTTAAATCACGTCTCAAAACCCATCTGTTCAGAATTTATTCTCTTCATTAGTCTATTAGTTTTATAGTTGTTATTTTATTTGTTTACTTTATTTAATTGTGTATATGTTCTTATTTTTGCTGTACTAATATAAGGTGACCTTGAGGGTCTTTAAATTTGCCTATAAATAAAATGTATTATTATTATTATTCTAAATGTTAAATGGACGCTTTTTGTTTTAACGCTTTTTGACTTGAGCACTCAGCTTGCCTCATTCACCCATTAATACAAGCACTTTTATTTAAGCCCACAACTCAGGGTTCAGTATGTTTCCAAGGACACTATGGGATGCAGACTGGTGCAGCCAAGTATCGAACCAACAAACTTAACTCTACTTACTGAGCTATAGCCATCCCAAGGAGCATGCCACAACATTGTGAGGCAAAAAAAAGAAGTTTGTGATACTTGTGCTAAGAATTGGTGAGTGATATCAGTGATATGTCTCTGTTCAGCTTCAACTCTCCTCCACCTTCCTGCCTATGCACCCTTAAGTTCTGTTCTGCTTCAATAAAATTCCAGTATAACTGCTAAATAAAAAGAGAGCCACTGTTGTAGCACAGAAAACTCTGACACTATAGACATAAACTCTCTAGCCCATTAATCTACCTTGGTAACACCCGGGCATCCCTTTAAAAATAATAGAAGAAAAAAGTGAAAGACTAACACACAGATGAAAGAGCAATGAATGAGATAGGGAGAGGTGGGAGAAGAGGGACAGAGCTCTGATTGCAGGTAATTGCTGTTCACATCCAGGGCAGGTCTAATCACTTTGAGGCTCTGTGTGTGTGTGTGTGTGTGTGTGTGTGTTGTGTGTGTGTGTGTGTGTGTGTGTAAGTGTGTGTGCTCTGTGTGTGATCTGTGTGTGTGAGGCTCTGTTGTTGTGTGTGTGTGTGTCGTGTGTGTGTGTTACCTGTGTGTGTGATGTGTGGGTATAACCCTAAGCTCAGTGGAGCAGTAGCTTGCTCCGGTTTTAGCCTTGGTTTATAATTAGTGTCCAAAACCTCTTGCTCTTCCATGTCTTTGAATCAGAGAGGGAGGGTTTTTCAACTTAATTTGACTTTTTCAACATAACACTGAAAGGAGAAACGGGGAACAACAACAATGTATAAAATATGCTATTTGAGGAAGTTTATTTTCTTTAAGTACAATGACAGCTGCTGAGCCATAGTGTCAGTGTTGCCACCAAGTCGTGGAGGAGGTGAAGTGAGGAAGCCAGTGAGGCCCTGCAGGACTACATTCACACCACACTGAGACATGCTCTGTGTCCTCATGAGATGACATCACTCTGGATCACAAGGTCACTGGTCGCCCTCCTCAATGAAAAATCTTCAGGCCTGGGAAAATGGATGAGTTGAGAAGTATACAATGTGAACTGAAGGCTTGGCTTAGTGTAAAGATACGGAGTGGCTGAGACCAATCTCCAGCTGAACATCAAACGTAGATGAGGATTACGCTGATTGATCGCCAACCTCAAAGACATCAGCACTAGCAAATGGGCTGGATAAAGCCACTGAGCTGAATTTGTTTTTCAGCAGGTTCAGCACTGGGCCCTTTTTGAACCTCCTCACACAACACAATCTCAACACCTCAGCCATCAAACAAACCAACAGTGCATGTCCCTTCATACATGTTGGGCTCGGGTGAGCACCCCACCCACATCCTCCTTTCAGATTCACCTTTCTTGACACGTGACTGTGACGGCCAGGTGAGGAGGCAGCTGATGGAACTACGCCCAGGCAAAGCTGCAGACCCTGATTCCATCAGTCCTTCGCTGCCTAGCTGTCTGGCATCCTGATGCAAGGTTAGTGTGAAGGAAGTCAGGCGCAGGTTAAAGTCCAAAAGATAAGATAAGATAACTTTTATTAGTCCCACACGTGGGAAATTTGTTTTGTCACGGCAGGAAGTGGACAGTGCAAAAGTTATGAAGCAAAAATTAGAATACAATAAGAATAAATACAGTACACAACTGTACAGAATAGAATAAAATAGAATAAAATATACAATAAGATAAAAATAGTTGTATATAGCATTTGTATTCTGAGTAAAAATATAACGATGCCAGAAAAGTATTGCACTTAGTGTTATTGCACATGTGTGGATTTCATTTCAATATCAAGTACAAATAAAGACATGATCATTTTCAGCATTAAATATTGGCACAATTAGCAGTAAATTCCCTTTTCACAAGAAGAAACTTGTGGCAAAACCAGGCTCAGGGAGAGGCAGCCATCTGCTGTGACCGGTTGGAGGTGAGAGGAAAGAGAACCGAGAAACAAAGGATAAAAGACAAACTATAGGAGAACGAACCCAGGGTTAATTATTGCTAATGATTTAATACAGTAGTGAATCAACACAGAGTGAAAAGAGGTAACTGAAGAAGAAACACTCAGTGCATCATGGGAAGTCCCCCCAACAGACACTTCCTAATGCAGCATTACAGGATGAGTTCAGTTATCTGATAAAGCCCTGAATATAAACTTTAACAGAAAGAAGCCTAAAAGTAGAGAGAGTATCTCCAGACTGGGAGCTGGCTTCATAGTAGAGGGGCTGGTAGCTGAAGGCTCTACCTCCCAATATACTGAAAACTCTGGGAACCTGCAATCTCACCCTGCAGCCTTAGAGTAAAGTACTGTGTTACGATAATAAGGTACTAAAAGGTCTTTAAGGATGGGGGGTATGATAGTTCAAGATTTTAAATACGAGAAGGACTAATTCTGAATTTAATTGCGAGCAAATAAAGAAAAAGGTAATATCAGGGAAATCTAGTCTGTCATCCTGTCCCAGTTACTCTGACTGATACTGAGGGCTTTTCAGGGAGCTTTGAAAGTGACCAGATGGAAATGAAAAATAGTCCAGCCTAGAAATAATAAACACATAAACAAGCTTTTCAGTATCACAATTTTTAGCAGTGTTAATGAAGTCCATCCTTCTCATGTGTTAAATGTGCACACTGAAGGACGACTAAAAATGACTCCAAGATTCCTCAGTGTTGCTGGGAGCCAAGGCAATGCTATCTCAAATAAGTGTCTGGTTAGACATAATGAGAAAATAGATACAATTTATATAATATAAACAAAAAAGATAAATTAAAAGAAATAATAAACAAAAATTTTTATAAAAAAATAAAGGTAGGTATCATCTGCATAGCAAAGTGTTTATTAATATTATTACATAAGGGAATAATTTATAATGTTAAAAAAAGATCTGGTCTCAGCACAGAACCCTGTGGAACTGCAATCTGTTGCCACGAATGTAGCAGAGGCAGAATCCACACATCAAGCACAGCTCTCGCAGCCACAGACTGGGCCATATCCAAATGGGGCTAATTTATAATTCATACGTGTATAAACTAGTTCATCTCATTAATGAACAGCATTCTACAATGCACAGCCAAATTTGCCCCTCAAAAAATGAGGAAGCAATAATTATACTAACAAAACAGTATGGTATGAGCTCGGCTTTGAAATTGTGGCAGTTCAGAAATGAGAGAAGTGTAAATAAGAACCATGTCTTGATAACTAATCCTTAAGTGGAGCGCAGGATTTATCCAAAAGTTTGCTTTATTACAAACTGTTCCTCCATATTAACCTGAAATCTATGTGTAACAACTGGCAAGTAAGATAGTAATATAACGTTTATTTAGTGCTTTTTAAGACCAGAACATGTCACAATGTGCTTTACAAAGGTATTAAAAAACATGGTCACATAAACCTGAATCAAGTAAAACATCACAAAATCCAGAAACATTACCCAAATGTCTGAATAGATGCATTTTCAGCGGATTTTTAAAGGATTTGAGTAAAATTAAGATTCTTGAAGATTAAGAAAGTCAGAAGCAATGGAGCACGAATCATTAACATGAAGATTAAAGCAGCCGCCTGGAATGTCTCTTTAGGGAAACTCATATAAGGACATGTACAACATTATAATGAAGCTATTTCTAAATCTGCTTTCTACGCTACTGTTCTTCAGTCTGCTGAAGGAGACACTCGTACTTTGTTCTCTGCATCATGCCATATTGTCAAACCTCCAGGTACCTTTACCATAAATCTCTCCATAAACTTCCATTAGTTTGGAATTCAGCTTCTGTTATTATATCCTGACCCAGATGTCTGAATGTATAACACCTTTTCTTAAACTGCTCCATTGGCTTCCAGTTTATGTATCAATTTCAAGTTCCTCATTGTCACTTTTAAGGCCCTTCGTAACCTTGCTCCTCCATCTGATCCATCTTATCTGATCTTCTCCGTACGCACTCACCCTCCAGTCCACTCTGCTCCTCTTCACCTCCTCTTTTACCCGTTCCATCTGCTCATCTGACTGCCATGGGACCTTTGCATGCACTTCCACCAGATCGTTGGGCTATAAAGTCTCTTTCTTTTAAATCACGTCTCAAAACCCATCTGTTCAGAATTTATTCTCTTCATTAGTCTATTAGTTTTATAGTTGTTATTTTATTTGTTTACTTTATTTAATTGTGTATATGTTCTTATTTTTGCTGTACTAATATAAGGTGACCTTGAGGGTCTTTAAATTTGCCTATAAATAAAATGTATTATTATTATTATTCTAAATGTTAAATGGACGCTTTTTGTTTTAACGCTTTTTGACTTGAGCACTCAGCTTGCCTCATTCACCCATTAATACAAGCACTTTTATTTAAGCCCACAACTCAGGGTTCAGTATGTTTCCAAGGACACTATGGGATGCAGACTGGTGCAGCCAAGTATCGAACCAACAAACTTAACTCTACTTACTGAGCTATAGCCATCCCAAGGAGCATGCCACAACATTGTGAGGCAAAAAAAAGAAGTTTGTGATACTTGTGCTAAGAATTGGTGAGTGAAAAAAATAATAAAAAAAATAAAACAAAAAAAGAAAATAAGAAATAAAAAAATAAAAAGAAAAAATCAAAAAATAGAGCATGTTCAAAGAAAAACATAAAATAAACTAAACAACAAATACACAAACTAACTGAAACTAAACTGAATTAAAAACAAAAAGTTCAAACAAAATAAAAATAAAAACACACAAAAATATAATAAAAAAAGTAATACTAAGAATAAAAAAAATGAAAAAAAAATTCGCCCTATGCACCCTTAAGTTCTGTTCTGCTTCAATAAAATTCCAGTATAACTGCTAAATAAAAAGAGAGCCACTGTTGTAGCACAGAAAACTCTGACACTATAGACATAAACTCTCTAGCCCATTAATCTACCTTGGTAACACCCGGGCATCCCTTTAAAAATAATAGAAGAAAAAAGTGAAAGACTAACACACAGATGAAAGAGCAATGAATGAGATAGGGAGAGGTGGGAGAAGAGGGACAGAGCTCTGATTGCAGGTAATTGCTGTTCACATCCAGGGCAGGTCTAATCACTTTGAGGCTCTGTGTGTGTGTGTGTGTGTTGTGTGTGTCTGTGTGTGTGTGTGTGTGTGTGTGTCAGTGTGTGTGACTCTGTGTGTGACTGTGTGTGTGACTCTGTGTGTGTGTGTGTCGTGTGTGTGTGTTACCTGTGTGTGTGATGTGTGGGTATAACCCTAAGCTAAGAGCAGGTACGCTTGGCTCCGGTTTTAGCCTTGGTTTATAATTAGTGTCCAAAACCTCTTGCTCTTCCATGTCTTTGAATCAGAGAGGGAGGGTTTTTCAACTTAACACTGAAAGGAGAAACGGGGAACAACAACAATGTATAAAATATGCTATTTGAGGAAGTTTATTTTCTTTAAGTACAATGACAGCTGCTGAGCCATAGTGTCAGTGTTGCCACCAAGTCGTGGAGGAGGTGAAGTGAGGAAGCCAGTGAGGCCCTGCAGGACTACATTCACACCACACTGAGACATGCTCTGTGTCCTCATGGGATGACATCACTCTGGATCACAAGGTCACTGGTCGCCCTCCTCAATGAAAAATCTTCAGGCCTGGGAAAATGGATGAGTTGAGAAGTATACAGTGTGAACTGAAGGCTTGGCTTAGTGTAAAGATACGGAGTGGCTGAGACCAATCTCCAGCTGAACATCAAACGTAGATGAGGATTACGCTGATTGATCGCCAACCTCAAAGACATCAGCACTAGCAAATGGGCTGGATAAAGCCACTGAGCTGAATTTGTTTTTCAGCAGGTTCAGCACTGGGCCCTTTTTGAATCTCCTCACACAACACAATCTCAACACCTCAGCCATCAAACAAACCAACAGTGCATGTCCCTTCATACATGTTGGGCTCGGGTGAGCACCCCACCCACATCCTCCTTTCAGATTCACCTTTCTTGACACGTGACTGTGACGGCCAGGTGAGGAGGCAGCTGATGGAACTACGCCCAGGCAAAGCTGCAGACCCTGATTCCATCAGTCCTTCGCTGCCTAGCTGTCTGGCATTCTGATGCAAGGTTAGTGTGAAGGAAGTCAGGCACAGGTTAAAGTCCAAAAGATAAGATAAGATAACCTTTATTAGTCCCACACGTGGGAAATTTGTTTTGTCACAGCAGGAAGTGGACAGTGCAAAAGTTATGAAGCAAAAATTAGAATACAATAAGAATAAATACAGTACACAGCTGTACAGAATAGAATAAAATAGAATAAAATATACAATAAGATAAAAATAGTTGTATATACATTTCTGAGTAAAAATACAACGATGCCAGAAAAGTATTGCACTTAGTGTTATTGCACATGTGTGGATGTGTGTGCTTGATCAGTTAAAGTCTTTATTATGGAGTCTGACAGCAGTGGGGAGGAAAGACCTGCGAAATCTCTCCGTCCCACACCGTGGGTGCCGCAGTCTCCCACTGAAGGAGCTGCTCAGTGCTGTCACAGTCTGCTGCATGGGGTGGGAGATGTTGTCCAACAGGGATGACAGCTTAGCCGCCGTTCTCCTGTCACTCACCACCTCCACTGGGTCCAGAGGGCATCCTAGAACAGAGCTGGCCCTTCGATCAAAAAGGGGGGGGGGCACTTTTATATTTAGCCAAAAAAACAAACTTGGTTAAATTATACAAAATTCAAAATCTTGGGCCCATAAAAGAGGTCAAAGTGTAACAGAACTCTACTCAAAAGTGGGCAACAAACAATACTACTAACTCAAAGACCTTCCTAAATGAGGGGAAATAGCAGCTGATCATCCCACAAAGAGACATAAAGTGGTAGAACACACAACAACCTAAATCAAACCCCCATGATCCTGATTCATGACATGACCCAATTTGCAGGTCTCCATATAGGCTTGCTTTGCCCCTTTTTCATCTCTTAGCTCATCAACCAAGGAAACAAAAAAAAGATTAAATCATGCGCATAACAGCGTAAACTAAAATGTATGCACTTATTTTAGAATACAGTATTATGTGATTGTGTAAGTAAATTAATTCTAAACCAAAACCAACTCTTTATTGTAAATTAAATCCTATATTTAAAGAAAGAAAACTATGTGTAGTGTTTCGTGTTATGTATAAGTCTATTGTAACACTGATATTACCACTGTGTGTGGTTGTAACTGCATCACAGTTAGGTACCAGTGCTGTGGAAGACTGTCATGGTTAGTGACATCAAAGAAAGCCACCCCTTCAGACCAGTTGATGTCTGAAGGTGCTGGAGAGACTGATTCTTACTTGACTTAGCTTACAGGCGAAACATGTTCTCAACCACTTTCAGTTATTTACCAGCTTACAGGGTGAGTTCAGGGTGTTGCATTGAAATCTGCTGCAATGACCCGGTTACTGCGTTCACCAGATATCAACACGATTTCGATCCGCTCCTCACGTGTTAACCTCTTCGACATGTCAATGGCTGTGAACAAAGAGAAACTTGTAAATAACTCATGAAAGAATAAAGTTACGTTGAAACCAAGCACACCATTGTTTTTCTTGTGACATTACCAATAAGTTTGATGTGTCACATGGCCCTCTTCCTATTGAA
>NW_024582566.1:156109-161835 GCF_018398535.1 Haplochromis burtoni
AAAACAAAAGTTGTATCCAAGATGGCCGACTTCTAAATGGCCACCATGGTCACCACCCATCTTGAGGATTTTGCCCCTCACATATACTAATGTGCCACAAACAGGACTTTAATATCACCAACCATTCCCATGTTGTTACGGTGTATCCATATAAATGGCCCACCCTGTAAAGAACAGTATGTGTGACTGCTGTGTGCAGCACCTCTTCAGATTTGGTTAAAATAATACTACTCTAAGGCAACCTGCCAACATTTGATGCATTCTTAATTTTAAAATTCAGAATCTATTAGCAATCACTATGCAAAAAAAATCTTAATTTCCACTATAATTTAGTAGATACTCTATAAAGCTACATGCTTATTAAACTAATTAAATCACAGAGGAAGATTTCTAGTGGCCTATTCCTTAACTGATAATTCCATTTATCACCCTGAAACAGAGGAGTGAGTTAATATTTTCCACATGGTCCCCCAGAAATTCAGTATGGTGAAAATTAACACAGCGCAGTTCACTTGATTTGAGGCTGTCACATGAAAATTAGACAGGTTAATTGCTTGTTCTCTAGAGGAATCACAGCTGGTGCTTTTGGAGGGAAAAGGTTTTTAATAAGTAAAGAAAAGCCACAACTGACTTACCTGTAGGGTTTCTTTTACTCATCGTGTTGGGGGTGAATGAGGACCCAAATGCAGATTCACAGGGAGGCTAATATTTCCAAACACCTGGGACAACATCTCTGGAAGTGGCCCAATCCTGAGGCCTGTAAAGGATAGGTCAGGGGGTCGACTCGAAGAAGAACCTCGGCTAAGGGATAGATCTGGTGGCCAGCCTGAAGACCAATAGAGGAGATGGTTAAGGGGGCCAGCGTGGAGTACCACAGTGGAAATGGGCCTCTTCTGGGGGCCACCCAGAAGCCACAAGGAGCACGGAAGTACAAGAAATAAACTCCAAGATTATAGGAAACAATGCAATGAAACAGACAGGTACAACGTGACAAAGGACTCAATAAACCAAGGTTTTATAAACACACAAACACACCGAGGCTAATGAGAAATGAGACTATAATCTAAACAATAAGCAAACTGAGAATCAAACTGAAGATCTTTAATAATAAACAGACCTTGAAAGAGCAAAAACACAAAACACTGGGTTAAAGATCCAGGGCCGTGACAAGGATTGTAAAAGTCATGAACAAACCCACCCGATCAGATTATATCACAGCTGGTCTGACAAACTTCCATCCATCCATTTTCTGCTGCTTATTCTGGGCTGGGTCGTGGGGGCAGCAGCCTAAGCAGCTGGACGAAAAAGCTATAAAATTCAGTGCACTTAAAACAACAGCAAAAGATTTTAATTTCTTAAATCTTTTCTCTTGCATTTTAGGGAACATCTCTCTCGCACGTGCTCTTCCTCTTATTATAATTACAACAGTTAATTACAACTTCCCAGCTACAGAAGTGAGCGCTGCTCATTAAGCTAATGACTCCACCCTTCATGGGATCACTCTGTGGGAAAGATGCATACATTTATTTGCCACTGGCAGCATAACAATGCAGATACCACAGCAACTGTAGCTGAGATAGATTACTGTAGGCACTCAAATCCTCGAAAACCCATTTGCTTCACCAAAGGCTCCTAGCCAGCTTGAAGACAGGTGGACCTGACACAACTACAGTGATGCACACGTCCCAGGCAAGCCCTGTGGATTCTAGCTGTTTCTGCTCTGTGTTGAATCATTATATCTAACAAACCCTGTTTAAGCTTTTTATGACCTTTATGTGGAATAAAATTCTATGGCACAACATTATTTGAAACGGTGATTGTTATTTGCTCAGAGACCAGTCACAATGTTTTGTTTGGGAACTTGAAGGGTGTATGAAACATTGTTGCTTTAAAGCAAAAGTGAAATGGTCCTTTCTGTTCTGAACATTTGTGTTGTACCGTAGTTAAGACCAGTGTTGAGGTAGTTGTACTAAAGTAATTTAAATTTCTACTCTGTGCACAAATTCAGAGTGAAATATGTCTGTGAAGGTTCTCAGACACCTCTCATTGTCTGAGAACAATGAGAGGTACTCATTGTGAAACCTGGCCCCACCCTATCATGTGATTTCCTGAGGTCAGATGGCCCAGGATGTGAGTGGGCGTTAAGGCGTCTGGGGAGGATCTCAAAACTGGATTATAGATGGCAGAGAGTTGGTGTCGTAAACCCCGCCTCTGTTCAAAGATGGTCGCTCACAGTGGACATAGATGCTTCTTTCACTCCTCTTTCAAACCATCTGTCCTCTCTGTCCAAAATGTGAACATTGGCATCCTCGAAAGAGTGACCTTTGACCTTTAGATGCAGATGGACTGCTGAGTCTTGTCCTGTGGAGGTGGCTCTTCTGTGTTGTGCCATGCGCTTGTGAAGTGGCTGTTTGGTCTCTCCGAATGTAGAGGTCTGAGCATTCCTCGCTGCACTGTACAGCATACACCACATTGTTAAGTTTGTGTTTTGGCGTTTTGTCTTTCGGGTGAACCAGTTTTTTGTCTAGCGTGCTTGCTTGGGTCATGAAAGAAGCACTTAAATGCGGTTATCCAAATTGGGCGTTTATAAAGTCAGCAAAGATGCACAGAAAAGAAGATCAGACACCAGCGAGGGAGGATAAGAAGAGACAGACGCAACAACATTGTCATCCCCTATGTAGCCGGTGTATCAGAAAAACTCAGGAGAGTTTTCTCCAAGATACGACATCCCGAGTGTATTTCAGACCCAGCAACACGCTCAGACAAAACTGGTTCACCCTGAAAGACAAAACGCCAAACACAGACTTAACAATGTGGTGTATGCTGTACAGTGCAGCGAGGAATGCCCAGACCTCTACATTGGAGAGACCAAACAGCCACTTCACAAGCGCATGGCACAACACAGAAGAGCCACCTCCACAGGACAAGACTCAGCAGTCCATCTGCATCTTAAGGTAAAGGCACTCTTTCGAGGATGCCAATGTTCACATTTTGGACAGAGAGGACAGATGGTTTGAAAGAGGAGTGAAAGAAGCCATCTATGTCCACTGTGAGCGACCATCTTTGAACAGAGGCGGGGTTTACGACACCAACTCTCTGCCATCTATAATCCAGTTTTGAGATCCCTCCCCAGACGCCTTAACGCCCACTCACATCCTGGGCCATCTGACCTCAGGAATTCGCATGATAAGGTGGGGCCAGGTTTCACAATGACTCACCCGAAACTCTGGCTGATTGGGACCCACACCCAGTTTCACACCTTGGCTCAGGCGATTAGAGGATCATCAGGGGGTCCTTTTGTCCCTCTGTGGGGGGATACTCCCACTAGGTTTATATCTGGGACTCTCCACCATTTGACCTTAGAACTGAAGAAGCTTCTCGGATGAGAGGTGAAACGTCTTCAAGCAACTTAAAGAAGTCCAGACGCTTTCTGCGCTGCCTCATGACGATATAAATATTTTTTGTTAAACGAATTACCCCACAGTATTGCTTAATCAAGAAAACTGGTGATTAAAAGCCATGTTTGGGCACATGGGCGGCTGTATACACACTCACTCATACACACACACACAAATGCTTGGATATTTACATATGCACATATTCCTTTACATGCATTCAGTGGAGCTCTCCTTAATAGTCCAGCTCTCAAGTCCCCAACTGCGATAAGTGAATTTTAATTAAGAGAATATTGAGAGTTGTAATAAATTATTTTAATAACCAGCAAATGACTTTGCTTTTCTGCAGAGACTGGTTTCACTAGTGGATCAAGAGCTAGTGTGTACAGTGGCTGTCAATGCCAAATTACACAAATCACTTCATTTCTGCTGTTAGTCACTCATCTGTGGTCATTTATGGACTGGCCTTTTTATTAAATGTTATTTTTAACTGTTGTTTAGTACATAAGTGAATATAATTAAGTATTTATCCAATGCATGCATTTGTCTGTTGTGTGTGTGTGTGTGTGTTTGTGTGTGTGTGTGTGTGTGTGTGTGTGGTGCGTGTGTGTGTGTGTAATGTGGTGAGCGAGCAGATTGCAGAGATTTGCAGCCAGCTGGTCCGGCTGTGTTCCTATCCGTTTCCCCTGCCAACACAGAGACACAAACACACACATGCAATTTCACACAACAGGAAGTCATCGTCAAACCAATCACAAACCTCAACCACAACCAAGATCCCTGCCCTTCCCTGCAGGGATCTTGGTTGCTGACTAATGGCTATGGCTAATGATGCTCGTGATCACTGTAAATAAAGACATATGTTTCGTGGCTGAGAACACGCCTACTCAAAGCTTTCTGTCATTAAGGCAGGCTCATTCACATGCTGGGATGATGCACTGTGTTGTAGTATTTTTGTTTTGTACTTTCAGGTTTGGCAAGAGTGAATTTAGTAAAGCAGCCACACTCAGAATGAAATTATGATCCTCCTATTTGTTCTGGGGGATCATTTGAACACAGTCAGGGGGGCAAGTAAAGCACAACTACACACACAAAGAAATGTTTTAACTCAACTCGTAGCTATTAGCTGCAATATTGCAACTACATACATTTATACTTGTTTCTATATTTTCTTGACAGGATTAGGATTTTGGATATTTAGTGCCTGGGTGAATTCTGGGCTCTTTGTTATGGTCCTTGAGCTACTGCAGAGCAATTGTTGCTTATGTGCCACATTATAGTGTAAAGGCTGCTGCTATTGGGGAATTCCCTTGCTTGAGGGCCTGTGCCTGGCCTACAACAGTGGTTAGGTGAGCTGTACGTGTCAAAGTAACATTCAATAAAGACGTGTGCTTTTTCTAAAGAAGCTTGACCACAACTCCATCTTATAGGAGTAATGTTGTACAAGCCACAGTAGTACCAATGTTGTTGTAAATACACAGAAACTTTCTATCTTTACTGAACAGAGGAAATTTATAGCACTCAAAGTGCCTTTACATTAGAGAACAGTAGTAGCATATCAGCTGCTTATTACAAACTGTCCTTGTTTAAGAGTAAAAGATGGGAGGCATTGTATTTTTGCGCATTAATTCTTTTGCTTCATTGTTTCTGTGGTATTCGTTTCCTATTTTTACACCTTTTAAATTGTTAAGCTTTTGTTTTTTTTATACAATGCCACTTTGAAAACAGAGGAAAAATTAACATTCCAACTGTATTTGAGTTAATATGTTAATTTTTAATACTTTATTTTAAATGTGCTTGACCACAGCACATAAGGTTGAATTCTACTAGAACCAAATGTTTCTGATTTAGGGCAGAAAATGTGTTTTCATGTGGACATGAATTATGAATGACAGTCATGCACATTTGCCATGATAAAACAATCAGTAACAATACTCTTGGCAACAAACTTTATGATGGAAAAGGCTAGCTTAATAGAGGAATAGATGCATAACTCAAACTGCTTGATTCTGTTCATCTGGAAGCGTTTTCAGTGGGAGAAACGTTTCGTCACTCATCCAGGTGACTTCTTCAGTCTCAGCTAACTGCAGGTTTCCCCAAATCTTATAAACAGTACATTTGCACGATGACTGAAACCAGCACCAGTGAATGAACAATGAGCTGGGAGGTCAAAATGTTACATCCAGATGAACATAGTCAACCTTTTGGGATTTACTTACCTGGATGATTGAGCATGCATCAAGACAACGGGAGAGAGAGCTCCAGAAGAGGGTCTTGGGATAGGTGGTGAGACACCTTTGTTGTATGCAAATACAGGACAGGTCACTACAA
>NW_024582566.1:161911-163736 GCF_018398535.1 Haplochromis burtoni
AAAAAAGTAAACAAAACAATAATATAAAATGACAATAATAGTAATAGAAAATCCCCAGACGGTTATATGCCATTTAGGAGACAGGATGCAGTAGGGATAAAAGATACCTGGAATCTTTTGGTCTTCCTCACAGGTACTCTAAAACGACGGCAACTAAAGGCAACAGTTTAAACTCGCTGTGAAGTGGATGGTTCAAACAATTAACAATAGAATGAACCTTTCTAAGCACATTTTTATTGTAAATGGCCAAAAGTCCATCTTGCCAGCGCCCTGCAATTTTGTTAGCAGTTTTTACCAGAAGACCGAATCGATTCTTATTCTTCACCGTCAGGTTACCAAACCAGGCAGCGATACAAAAAGACATTACAGATTCGATAAAATGTCTATAAAACAAAGACAACATCTCGGATGAGACATTAAAAGATCTAATTTTCCTTAAAAAGAACAGTCTTTGTTGAACTTTTTTAGTAGTGGCCAGCATGAGATTTTTTATGGTCAAGCACACCTAGATATTTATAACTCTCAACGATCACAATGTCAGCCGTTTTAATGATTGATTGATGATACTTTATTCATCCTGAGGGAAATTGGGTTAAGGTTAATGATAGTGGGTGATGAGCTATAAGAGGACTTCCTAAAATCAATAATCATGTCTTTAGTTTTTGACACATTAAGTGACAGGAAGGACTCATCACACCAATCCACAAAATCATCTACAACCTGTCCATGGCCTAACTCGCCCCCACAAGAAGACTGACGATCACTGTGTGAGAGGCAGCACGCTGGGGTGATCCAGTAGAGGAGGAGAGCACATCAGAAAACACATGATTCACCCTCACGCATTGTGACCTATTAGTCAGAAAGTCTGTCACCCAGCCGACCAGACTAGTGTCAAGCTTGAAATGATTGTAAAGCCTGTCAGCAAGTAAGAAGGGTTGAATTGTATTAAATGCCGATGAAAAGTCAGCAAATAATAATCTTGCATGGGTGTGAGGGGCCTCAAGATGCTCATACAAGAGATACAGGAGTGTGACAGCAGCGTCCTCCACACCTCTTCCTGCTCTATAGGCAAACCGGAAGGGGTCAAGATGGTGTTCAACATGCATTAAAATCTCCTTCTTAATTATCTTCTCAAATGTCTTCATCACTAAAGAAGTCAGAGCCACAGGCCTAAAATCATCCAATGCCTTAGGAGAAATGCCCTTAGCAACAGGAACAATGATAGCATGTTTCCAAATCTTAGGTACCGTCTGTAGCTCTAAAGAAAGTGAGAAAATATGGTGAAAATCCCACTCAGCTGATCAGCACAAGTTTTCAGTGTCCACAGATGTTGTCAGGTCCAGACTCTTACTCTTAGTGTGTCTAAAGAGATTAGCCCCCTCTCATCAATACAAAATGATGGGGGAGTGATGGTCTTCTCCCTCAGTGTGCTGGTCTGCCTAGAACAGTCAAGATCTTCAAAACGCAGGTAAAAACTGTTAAGACTGTCTGCCAGATGTTTGTCAGAGGTAAACCCTTCTAAGGTAATCTTACTTTTACCTTTCGTTTGTAGCCCTGCCATTGTTTTCATACCAAGCCAAGCTCTTTGGAGGTTGTTACTGCTGAGTTCTGCCTCAATCCATAGCTGATCACCACATGCACTATTTTGTGAAGAAGTTGTTTGTCAGACTCCAGGAGGTATGGGGGCAGTCAGTTACCAGATATTATTTAGAGACAGCGACACACAACTGATTTGGCAAATAGCCATTCAGTAATAAAGTATGGATGTAGCTTGTTAGACTCCAGCCCAATTCCCCAGCTGACCAAACAGGAAGCTGGAAGGATG
>NW_024582566.1:165126-204322 GCF_018398535.1 Haplochromis burtoni
GCCACTGTTAGTGACACGGGGAAGCTGTCAAGGAACGGGTAAATCACCGGGACTGTCGCTGATCGACAGGATACACTAGCGCGCACTTCTTCACTTATATATATATATATATATGTGTGTGTGTGTGTGTGTGTGTGTGTGTGAGAAACTTAATGAACCAAACTAAATACTAACACTGAAGGGTGGCTGGTGGGGCCACCACAGGGATGTATGACTATCAAAAGAATCCAGGTGGGGTTTATTATTGCAAAAATAAACAGAAGGCTTGGTTATGATTAGTTATTAAGAATATAGACCTGTGCTTTATTCCTGATCCAGCCATGTGCTGACTGGACTGGTGTATCACAGTACACATGGATAGCATCCCAAGCATACCTTGACAGTAACCCAAGACCTTCATAAAGCAAAAAAAAAAAAACAGAATCTACTAAACAGCTCAGATCAGTCACCTGGCCTCAGTTCAACTGAACATAATTTTTCACTTGCTGAAAACGAAATGGCAAACAAAACAATCAGAAAGTAAAGCAAGTGCATCAAAGGCCTGGCAAAGCACCTCAAAGGAGGAAAATCAGCATTTAATGACAAATGCAAATCTGTTGTGGTCACTGGCTGCCAATGATCAAGGGCTATTTATGTTCGTAAACACGGAGGCACTGTGTAATGAGCAGCTGTAATTTCTGAAAGGTTAATGCAATATATTTGTTGAAGCCTTGAATTAAAGCTGAAAGTGTGCACTTTAAACACATCATTGATTCATTAATTTCAGACCCATTGTGTGTGTGTAATGCAGAGGGTGCATTGTAGTTAATTGCTGGCTGTAATTTGAAAATCTCTACAATAAAACATGACATTTTTCCTGTTGTTTTCATGTTGAATTATGCAGATTTTTGCACTTTAAAAGCATTAAAGTAGTGTTTTGTCCTGTTTGTATGTCAAACTGGTTCACTTTGATGGGACATGATATGTGATATCAGTCAGAAAATGCATTATAGAAGAAGGAAAGCTGATGACTTTTAAACATACAAATATGGAGTGCTCAGCAGGTAGAGCAGGTCACTGAATGGAAGGTTGGTGGTTCGATCCCCGAGTACTCCAGTCTCCATTTAAAATAAGATAGTAACACCAAGTTGCTCTGTGATGAATGTGTGTGAATAGTAGATAGAAATCACTTAAAAACATAGAAGTGGGTGAATAAGGCAGTAGGAAAGTGCTATGTAAGAATTAGTGCATTTATCATAGCCGAATAGAGAGCAACAAATCTGACTTCAGAAATTCTTTTCACAGCTGTGAGTGGACATACCAAGAAAGCCGATTTTAATGGACGGAGCAAAAAATTTTAAAGCAAGTTTTTCTTGTTTTACTGACATAGATCTCAGTCTGTCCCAGCAGACTTATTTATTTGAGCATTTATTTACTCAGACAGTCATGGGAAGTGAAGAAAATCATCCATGAAAAGAATTTCAGGCTAAATTTAAAAAAATGATTCGATCCCATCTTGTTCAGTTCTTAGAAAGCCAACAGTAATCCCATATATCTGATATAGAAAACACTTTACTGAATAATGAACTGTAAACATTAAAGCCAGAGACTAACTCATAAACAACCCCAAATAAAAACCTTTGGTGTATCTTTCCTTGAAAGTTCAAAGGTTTTCAAATTGTGCTTTCCTTCCTCTTGCTCTG
This sequence comes from Haplochromis burtoni, assembly GCF_018398535.1. NCBI lineage: Eukaryota > Metazoa > Chordata > Actinopteri > Cichliformes > Cichlidae > Haplochromis > Haplochromis burtoni. The sequence goes on from NW_024582566.1 coordinate 166,809, forward strand.
TCTAGGATGTGTTCATTGTACCCTCAGCCCTTTAGCCAATTACTCATGCAGCAGATGACCCACAAAATGAGCTAATATTCTATTCATGGGAAGAAAAATACACTTTTCAGGGCTGTGCAGAGATCAGGTCACCCAATTGCATAACCTAACACTGTGTCAGTTGCACCTCATTTCAAGTTTCATCCCATTTAGAGCTCCCAATATCAAAATCCATCATGCGGAATTTCCTCTCCCTGATGTTTCAGAATGCAGAGAGCTGCCGGGCCGTCACAGAAAGAGTCCGGCATGATTCAAAGTCACAGAGACCTGTGAACACATGAATCAGGAGTCTAGGGAGCAGAGGGACAGCCTGTGAAAGAACAAACAAACACCTTGCATTTGACTACTTAATTTTGAGATTTTGAAATAGTTTGAAGACATGTACGCACCCATCCTCACAGAATGTGAAGAAGAAATCAAAACTAACTGTGGCTGATTATTAGAGCTGTTAGCTGTCAAAATACAAACAGGGTAATGCAAGCCTCTGTCCTTTTAAGCAAAACTTTAACACCATCCATCACGACAGTAAGCTGCCTACCAACCAGTTGACCATTCAGCTAACAAACCCTCGGGTGCGCACAAAATGCCAGTGGAAGAGGTGAATAAAGTGGTAATTTCTCATATTTTTTGTCTAACATCTGCTGACTGAGAAACAGGAAACCTTGGGAATACACAACTTTTACATGGCATTTAGCCAGGTGGCGCAGATTTACATGTTACATACAGTACGCATGCTCATGGAATGTTGTCTGCAGGTGAAATGTACTCACCTACACCTCATTACATCACTATGTGGTACAACTTGGTGAACTAAGTTTCCTAGCCTCATTCTCCTAGGAAAAACTACCTTCCGACGAGCAGAGAGAGAGAGAGAGAGGCAGAAAGAGACTCCGTTATATACCGGACCACGCCAGACGGTGAGAGAGGAGGAGTCTCGGCCACTGTTAGTGACACGGGGAAGCTGTCAAGGAACGGGTAAATCACCGGGACTGTCGCTGATCGACAGGATACACTAGCGCGCACTTCTTCACTGTAGTCCTCCTGCAAAGCTTAACAGCACAGAAAATAATAATACTACTAATGAAAAAACGCAGATGCTGGCACCCCTACGTCAGAGGTGATTACACGGGTACCTGGATAATAACAGGCTCGGGTAAGCGGTTTGGGAAATTTGAAGAGGACCTCCGCCTTTCACCTGTTCAGCTGTGCTGAGCTACATAGCGGCTCATACCCGGTTGCCTCAGCGGGATTAACAGCTGCTAAAATGACGACGGGCTAAAATGTGTCGTTCTCAGGTAAGATGCTCCGCGGGGATGGGTGAGGCAGGTTGGAAATTCACACTTAAAGGTGTGTCGTCCTACCGTTTAGGTGCAACGTGTTTCATTTGAAGAAGTCCAGCAGACGTGCCTGTCAACTGAGCACTGGCTGCACGCTAGGTACTGTGCACGCTTCTTGATGAAAGATTGGTATTCCGCAGAGTTTGATGGGGTTTTTGCTGCTCGCTGTCTTCATGCTGTTGAGTAGTAAACTCTATGTAACAACAGGCGGTGGTATCCGAGAGATACGACATTCCTCAGCATGATGTGTCTGCGTATCTGCGCATGCATGCCTTGTGTTTGCTGGGGATTATTGTTAAGTGGTCTGTTAATACTATAATACGACATACATGTGTTCTGGTTGGGTTTGTCGGGAGCACAGATTCATAATATGTAATTTAATTAAATGTGGATGGGGTGCAAACTGGAAACCCTTAGCAACTGAGGACATCTAGACTCAACTGTGCGTGCGTGCGCATGTGTGTGTGTCTTGTCTCGCCTATAGTATCGTCCACCTCCACTTCCCTGGGTTAATCTCCTGTTTGATTAGGCTTTATGTGAGGTAATTCAGCTGACTTCGAGACTGCTTTTCTTTACAAATAACGATTGAAATGGATTTGATTCTTCACCAAAGGAGCACATTTGAAATTATACTGGGCAGAATTATTATTTGTATTTACTGGAGCTAAATCGATTTCTAAATCTCTGAGCAGCCAGTTTAATACTGTAGGGACTCATGATATATGAGGGATATTTGGTATTTCAGAGGTGCAGGCATATTATAGGGATATCATATTTGAGGACATGTGAAGGCAGGCTTAAATATACACCAGTAACATATATCCATGACACATACTGAGATATAGTAGAGAGGGTTAAAACTGTGGACTGTATTTAAAAGATGGAAAGAGCCATTTAGATCTCAACCACTGGTTAGTAAAGTTGTAAAGCCTCAGGCTGAGCATTTTTCATTGCTGCCGTCTCAACAAGAAATATATTCTTGTATTGCTGGTGTAAAGTTTCTAAGACTAGGATTGTAAGATTGGGTCAATTTAAAAATGGCAAGACTCATTGATAAATTTATTACAATGCAAGATCAGCATCCCACAAAAAACGATTTGTCGTTACAGCACACTTTTACATTTTACTGTTAGACCAGAATGCCCTTTTGTCAGGAGGTTAGGTTTAGGGCTAGTTTGGATAGCTAGGGTGCCAACACATTAAACTGTAATCACTACTGTTAAATTCCTCTTTCAAGCTGTTCCTTTTAACTATGGCTGTTCCACACTATTGGCAGCTCTAATAACTTATCTATATGAACTCGAACCAAGTTATTTTTTTGGTTAACTTAACCAAAATGTGCACACTGGTTGTAGAACTGCTATTGGTAAAATAGCAGTTCTACAACCAGTGTGCACATACAGTTTGTGTCAGAGGATAATATAAGCTAGAACAATTTATATGGTCTCACATAAGGTCTGAATTTCTACAAGTGTTTTTAAGAAAACGTGACTATGATAACATCCAGGAGCAGTGTTTGGTAATCATCTTGTGATAAAAGGAAAGAGAGATCATCATATCATACTCTCCTTTCATTCTCAAGTCATAGAAAAATGTATAAAAATAGATCAGGATTAGCAAAAGATTAGCAACATATTTTAAACACACACTATGTGTAATAACAAGAGTAGTTGTAAATTTATTCAAGGTGATGGTAATGGTAAATAATTCTTCTATAGCATGTTTTCCTCAGGAAGTAGAGCAGGTCATCTACTCATTGGAAAGTTGGTGGTTCAATCCCTGAATGCTCCAGTCTGCATGCCAAAAATCCCTGGCAAAGGTACTAACAGCAAGCTGCTTTCTGGTGCATCCACAGGAATGTGAAAAAGTGATAGAAATCACTTAAGCATAGAAAAAAAGTGCCTGTGTGAATGGATGAATGAGAAAAGTTATATATTTGTATACTGAGTGCACAGGTAGAGCAGAAAACCATTATTAGGAACAAGTCCGTTTACAAATATGCTCCAGCCCTCTGTGACTCTGAATTGGCTGAATCAGCTAAAAAAAAAGGATGATTGGATATAATGAAGTACTTTCCTCATCAGTCTCATCACTCGCAGGAATAAAAACACATTCAATAAAAATGTGTCTTTATTCTTATGAGAGGTCTTAGCTTGGGTTGTTTGCGAGACATTGTATGAGAGCATATTCTTCGTGTGTGGACGCAGTAGTTGACGTTTCAGTAAACTGGAAGTTATCCTGCACCTGTGTCATTGCATAAATGTGGCATTTCTGCTCAGTTTTTATACCGTGGATAGAACTGAATTTAAACACTTTCCCTGACCTCTCTGTTCGTGCTCGTGTGTTAGTCTGTATTACCCCGGTTTTGTGATGTTGTATATAAAGACTCTGTTTGAAGACTGCTTCTTAAAGAGTACTGTAGTTTTCGGGTCATAAGCCGCTACTTTTCCCCCACACTGTGAACACTGCAGCTTATACTGACATGCGGCTAATGCATATTTTTTTTCATGCGGCCAAAAACATTTTGCCTGGTAACAGTAGACCAATAAAATTGATAAGTAGTATATATATTTTTACCGGTTGTTAAGAGACGTTGTAATGTTGTTTGTGTACTTTTCCCTAAAAAGAACCATAAGCAACGTAATTTGTGTGTTACTGATACGTACGTATACTTAAAGGTAGCCGTGTTACAGGCGCTGTTTGAGCAAAGGAAGCATTTGCAGTATGTATTTTTGTATGTTACCATAACGTTTATGTTACCATGTTTATGTTACCTTAGGGATTAAATTAAACGTTAAAAATCCTCACGTGTAATATTTCTGTGCACATATCTCATATTACAAGTGAAACGCATACAGCTTAAAATCCGGTGCGGCCTGTACAAGTGCAAAATTGATTTTCTTTCTAAAATCAGAGCATGCAGCTTTTAATCAGGTGCACTCTGTAGTCCGGAAATTATGGTAATTGTAAACATAAGGGTAAGGCTCCATTAAGAGCAAGTCACAGTTATGACTCTGAGTGTATTACCACACTGTAAGAGTTAAAGTGTTTTTAGTATTTTTCTCTTAGTCTGGTTTATACTCCAGTCCCAACAAGGAAGAAATAAATTCTCATGGTGAAAGTATCAAGAATGATAATAAGGTGCCATGTATGAATGGATTACACAGGTCACTTGCAGCCATGCTAAACTTATTGCAAATAGTGTACAATTGGGGTGACAATTATTTAGTTCCCTGCTGAATCAGTTTCATTTTAATGGAAAGGGATAAATATCAACCAAAATCCATTATATAAAAGTTATGAATTGATTTGCAAGTCACTAAGTGAAATAAGTATTTGACTCCGACAACTCACAGATTGGCTGTGTGCCGGTGTGACACATACATTACAATCAGTCAATCATTAATCAATTACTCCCCATCTAAACCTGTTATGTGTGTAAAGCACACCTGTCCACAGAATCAGCTTCCTCCATTCCAGCCTTTCACCACCATCATGGGCAAGACCAAATAGCTGTCAAAAGCATTATGGACAAGATTGTAGACCTGGAACCATCAGTGATCTTGCTGAGAATGTGACAATCATTGGTGCGTTATTCAGAAATGCAAGAAATATAAAATTACCAGCAATCACCCTCGGTCTGGACATCCATGCAAGAGTTTGCCTCGTGAGATGAGAATGAAGAAACGTCAAACACAAATTATCAGCTTTTCGTAACATTATTTTGCTTTATCCATTACAAAGCCAGTTCTGATGCTTAGGATCATTGTGCTGTTGGTGCACCCAATTATGAACCAATTTCAATTGTCTAGCTGTTGATTTGAGGTGAATTTCAAGAATTTGGAAGTATTCTTCCTAGTTTATTGTTTCATTTACTTTGTGCAGTGTACCTGTAGCAGCCCCTAGAATGACAGAAGAGTCTAATGGGTGCAGCCATTTATTTTCTGTGTTAGCATAGATAGGCTGTTCTCTGGACATCGTTTGTGCAAACTACAAAATAAAAATAAATCGCAACTCACACAATTCCTTTGAATTATGTTCTAGCAATTAGTCCAAATAAATCAGGTCAAATTCAAAGAAAATTACTCGCGTATCTCAAGACACGAGATGTGCAGCACCTGAAACTACAGATACTGGATGCCTGTGCTGGCATTTCTCCTGCGGTGTTGCTATCAGTGTGTGAAGAGTGGGAGAAGAGGGTTGCACTGACGATCCAACACAATGGGCAGCACATTGAACACATTTTATAAGTGGTCAGAAACTTGTAAATAACTCATGAAAGAATAAAGTTACGTTGAAACCAAGCACACCATTGTGTTTCTTGTGACATTAACAATAAGTTTGATGTGTCACATGACCCTCTTCCTATTAAAAAAACCAAAGTTGTATCCAAGATGGCCGACTTCTAAATGGCCACCATGGTCAACGCCCATCTTGAGGAGTTTGCCCCCTCACATATACTAATGTGCCACAAACAGGACTTTAATATCACCAACCATTCCCATGTTATTACGCTGTATCCATAGAAATGGCCCACCCTGTAGAGCATTCAGCATTATTGATGCTGCAGAACAAAATAAGGACTACCATTGCAATCTGTGTCCACGTTATTCACTTGTCACATGCCATGTGGCAACTGAAATATTTTCAGAGCTCAGATGTGAAAGGCTTCCTGTCCACACATAGAGTTTATGGTCCTTGACACCCATTGTCCCAGCCCTGTCCTCTTACACACACTTACACTCACACACAGATAACTCCTAAGCTGTTAATGGCTCTATTTTTTTCCATCGCCCTGCTTGGCTGGCTGGACCTCCATCCATCTGCTTTGTGTTGCACTATTCAGAAAGCTGGTTAATCCCCCAGCAACTAGAAACAAGAGGAATCCAACCATCAGCTCTTAACGTTTCTCCCTCTCCCCTTAATACTCCTTTCTAGGGATGGGCAATTAATTGAAAGTTAACAATAACCAATATTCACCTCTAATCTTACCAATGTCAGCTATTTTGTTTTTAATTTGTTTGTCGCTTGGTTTTGTTTTTCCATAGGGTGAGATGCAGCTGGATAGGTCACCAGTCTGCTGCAGGCTAACACAGACAATCATTCACACTCTCATTCACACCTATGGGCAATTTAGAGTCACCAGTTAACCAAACCCCGGCTTCAAATTCAAATTCAAATTCAAATTTTAATTTTCTGCGTGTCTCTTTAATGGGGCTTGTGCAGTATTTGTTATTGTCCTACTGTATGCAAGGGGGCCTAAAAGGGCCGACGGCACTAGGTACCTATGCTGCAGAGCTTTGATAAGTGAAGAAAAAGGGCAGAACAAAGTGTTGAAGATACTAGCAACACTTTGGACACAACTGAGGCCACAATCATATGTGAGAGAGACACTGAGGCTGTGCGCTACAGATAGTGCCATTAAGTCATTAACTGTTTGCTCTAATGTCCAAGCAGAAGTCCGAGGCCCAAAGGCTCATACGAGCTGTTGATTCATAAATAGAAGTTTTGAAGCCTGAAGAAGAATTCAAATGTACTTAGTATCTTGGAAGAACATTTTAGCTTCCAGGCATCAGTTGTTGTCCTAGGAAACAGACCTTTTAAAAATTGTCTTTTACCAAAAATGTTTTTGTTTATTTATAATATTTAAAAAGCACGAGTTAAATTCTGCAATCTCCTTCTCTCTCTTTCTTTTTTGAAAAATAGTATGCTTGATCTTTAAAAACCCAAGTGGTGTGTAATAAAATGGTTAATTTTTTGCACTTTTCTTGGCGGATGAGTTTCCTGAAATACTGTCAAATTACTCTGCCACGAGGAAGCTCATTTACTGCCTAATGAAAACACCTCATGCATTTCTGATTAACGTATTGGTGTCTGACTTCTCGCATTCATCCTCTTCTGGATTATGGAAACAAGTGAATAGTTTACTTTTTCTTTCCCTCTTTTGTTTGGATTTGTTCTAAAATAAGGTGACAGTGAGATACTGATTGGCTCCATTTGGAAGCTGCATCCTTCCTGCTTGATGAGAAGTTGTCAAGTTAATGCCAAAAAAAAAAAAATCTCCAGTTTCTTGAATCAGCCTCCTTGTTCTCAACACATATGCTTGTTTTAAGCTTTGCTCATTCATACCGGGTCCTCATGGCATGACAGAGGGAGATTAGGCAGTCAGAAGAGTGACAGAAGAAGAAGAATCGTGCCCTGCAGCTTATTGGAAGTCTAGATGGTGACGTTTTCAACAACCCCAACACAGCATCACCACTTCCTGCCCCTAACCCATCAAAACCAAGCATAATGAGTGGGTTCTGTCACCCAGCAGCACACTACACAGGCTACACTAATCAATCCACAGGCAGTGAAACTGAGGGTAGACAGCATGTTCAAAACAGTGAGAGAAAAAGAAGAAGGGCGTAATGTCTAAGAGAGGAATAGAGCGAGAGAGTGGGAGAAAACAGGCGACAAAAATAGGACAAGATGCAGGTAGAAAGGTTAAAAAGGAGAGGAGAGAAAGATGATGCAAGAGGGGGACAGAGGGAGGAAAAAAGAGTGGAGAGGAGATGATGGGAGAAACTGAGAAGGCGATTATGTCTGCCCTTGTCCAAAGAGGATAATGAAGTGAGTGGAGCTGAGCTGACCAAGTGTTGCAAATTCAAATGTGTACCTGGAAAGCTGCACAAACACACACTGACATACTTTTAAAAAGCAGCTACTTGAACTCGCTTTGGAAAGAATATCATCATCCCTACCATATTATTTTTGAGTGTTAATAATACTCGAAGTGAGGGGTTAGCAGTACATTGCATTTTTACCAGCTAAATGGAAATCAGCTGCCTGCCAGTGCAGCCTTAAAGTCTTTTCTCACATGTATATGTGTGGACATGCAGAGCTGGGGGAGAGTGAGGCTGATAGAGGACTATCATATGGAAATATAAAGCAGGGAGACTAATGGAAAGAAACATCACATAATTCTTAATTGCAACATAATGTAATTTGGCTTCTCATCATGAGTAACAGAACACATTATATCGAGAGCATGTAAGTTACTCAAGCTGCTGCTGACAAACTGGTATATTTGGACCTTGCTCGTGTATTTCAATAGACCCAGGCATTTTTCACATTAACAAAGGGCAGCTGTACAGACACTATAGTGTGCATCGACTGTAACAGACTGAAAACTATCTTTAACCCCATAATGCCCTTTGTATCATATTTGATAGATGAGTTTCTGAGACCTCTATCTCATCAGCATGATCAGTACTTGCCATAATTTGTGTTATGGACAAAACTCTTTTTTTTGGTCTAAAATTAACCAAACTTGTTAACAAAAACTTGCCAAAAACGGCCGATGTATCAAAATATATCATACGCAACATCCATCCATCCATTCGCTTCCGCTTATCCTTTTTAAAGTTCAAATGTAGAAAAATAAGTCCAGTATTATAGAATGAAACCAAAGATCAAACCCTGTTTTCAGAACATGGGAATAGAGCAGCTGATAGAGGATTCAACATTAATGAATCAATGGCATGGAAGTAGAGGAAGCAAGAAGAATGAGTTGAGTAAAGTTTGACTTATCTGACTGTTTTGTTTTGCTCAATGTGTCCTATAATCCGGTGCGCCTTATGGTCCAAAAGATACACTAACTTCTACCTTCCTTTAGCATGTCCAGAAGTCCAGCTTTCTGTGCGATGGTTAGCATCTTCCTCTGCCTTTTGGGTGCTACTACAGGTGCCTTTGACGGTGCAAAACGCTTCATCGACATTGTTGTGTTTGTTGGGGAGAAAACTTACAAACATACAGTGCAGCACTTCAGAGTCACGCTGCTAGAGATCGAAGATTTATGTAAATTTGACAAGCTGAACGCATTCTGGACTGTACAGGAGACACGGAGGAGATTGATTGACAATGGTCTACAGTCTCTTAAAGTCTACAGTCTACAGATCTTAAATTACATTCAATTCAATTTTGTTTATACAACAGTCACCTCAAGGCTCTTGATATTGTAAGGTAGACCCTACAATAATACATACAGAGAAAACCCCAACAATCATATGACCCTCTGTGAGCAGCACTTTGGTGACAGTGGGAAGGAAAAACTCCCTTTTAACAGGAAGAAACCTCCGGCAGGTCCAGGCTCAGGGAGTGTAGCTTAGTGTTTTCTTGTTAAGGCTCTGTCTTTACATGTTTTCCAGTTGAGTAACTTTCTGTTTTGATTTGTCACTCCGTGTCCCGTCTTCTGTATTGTTTCTCCTGCTCCTTGTTCCCCACCACTTTTCTTCTCCCTCGATTGTCCTTGCTATGTATATATGGTGCCAGTTTCTGTCAGCGTTCTGATAACGATCTGTCAGAGCTCTGTTTGCCTCTTACTCTTGAGTCTGTTTGCATTGGCCTTGTGGACCGTTTCATTTTGATCACTTTAATAATCAATATTCACAGAGCGCTTTATGTTACATCTTCCATGAGTCTGAGTCTGCATTGGGATCCACATTGCTCACCACATGCCAACCACACCGTTACAGTAAAGGCATTTTCATTTTTAATTGAAAACTTTGACAATATAAATATATTTCAAATAGCACCTCATACAGAAACAATTTGAATCTAGGAAGTACTCCTCAGAAACCTTTGTTCACTGGTCGTATATTGTCTGATTTAATGCAAAATACACAGAAACACAAATCTGAGGTATATGTTTGTATGTGTACGACACAACCAAGTTTATCTTGGTGCAGAAACCAAAACATTAATCAAAAAGATCTGTTAGGTTTTCTGAGTTAGTGATGCATTTTTGGTGACTGGCAACATACTGGTGTTGCTGATCAAATACAGTTGGTAAAGTAGGCTGTCCAGCTGGTCATAGACATTTCAACTGTAGCTGGGACGTTAAGAGACACATTTTTAGTAATTACATTTGATTTTAAGACTGTTTTAGCCAAGTTTCAGTGAATAATGCTACATATTCTAAACCAAGCTAGCACTTGTATTAGCCTAACAGTTCCACCCATCCCCCCCCCAAAAAAAAACCACAAAAAAAACCCCACGATGGTGATTTCCAAAAGTCATTCACGCATTCATCTCTAAAAATGGTGTATGCTCCCAAAGAATGAAAAGCTGAGCTGTAATTAATAGTGATGTGCGATACCACTGATTTCCTTTCCGATCCGATACCAAGCAAAGTTCAGGGAGGTATCGACGATACTGATCCGATACGGATACTTTGTACAAAAAGTTAATGTTTCTTTGCATTTCACAACACAATATATAATTGTATTATGTAATTGTAATAATAATATAATAATAAAGCTTCATAATGATTACAGGACATCAGACTACTTGTTTCTTATTGCTTAATAATGCAGAATAATCATATAGAAATGAAAAACCTGAAGTTGTGGCTATTTGAACACGTTGCCTGCCTGCAGCACTAAAGGACTCAGCAAGAGACGTCTGTCTCGCCCTAGCAGCACCTCTCCTCCTCTTCAGTTCGCCTCAACATAAGCTCGTCATATTCTGTGATATGATTTACTCTGAGGTGTTGGTGTTGCCACAACACCTCACTGTCTTGCCACATGTATCGCAAACCATGTCTTGGCTGTTTGTGGAGGTAAAATACGTCCATACATGACTCAGTTTACGCTCAGCCATTGTTGTGAGTGCGCACGCCAGGGGCTGCGACACATTTATACAGCCATATTTCGCACACGACTATGAAAGGCGTAAGAGGAAGTAGTTTCTTCCAAATTAGATGATCCCAATGATAGTTTCTTTCCACTCTGTTCCTTTTAATGGGAAAACTACAAATTTACCCCAGAGTACTAAAATATCGATTTTTCAATATGAGAATCGATTCTAGAACATATTTTACTGGTATCGGAAGAATCTATATTTCAGTATCGATCCGCACACCGCTAGTAATTAATAAGATATATTATCTCCCATTTGAGAATGCCACACCCAAGGTTTGAATATTTACATGTTTACAATATTGTACCCTGACAAGTTACAATGCACTGATCTACAGCAGACAACCACTTTGACTCCGACTGTAATTAGAAAATAAAATGCAGAAACATTACAGTAGTGATCTGTTCACATAATCATCGTAACAACATTTAGCTACCAAGCTTTAAATGGTAGTTGGATTTAATAGCGTGTAATACTTGAACTGCCTCCGTTAACATCATTGTTATGGAGCTTCATAGTTTCTTCCTCATCTTCTACTGCTCTTAACAATCAGATGACTTAACCAATTCATTTAATACCAAAACAATGTGAAGATGATTCAAACTAAGTGGGCTGCGTGTTTAAATGGAAAACACGCCTCAGCACTGCACTACATCTCTATGGTCTAGTGTATTTTGTACTCTTTGGGGATCTGAATCGATTTTACTGCATGAGAGTTAAAAATGTATAGTCTAAGGCTGCTGGTCCCAGGGCATGGCTCAGAAGCCCTCACAGTGTACCCGTAATTGGCAAGTAGTATAAATCCTCCTACGTGCACCGTTCTCTCACTTTGTGTCTGTCTGTTCTAACCAACTAACCGATACCCTTTGACTCCATCTTCATTACTTTTCTGCAATTTTCTTAAAGGTCACTTATTACTGTTCATACAGTGTGCTCGTCTTTCTAAATATTTAGATGGATTGGTTTTAAAATGCATTTGGTGTCTACTGTTATAAATAATTGCTTCAAAGATGAAACTTCTCTCTTCATAAACTGGACGTCCTTGGACTAGGTAGTAACTGGTACGCAGCGACTAACTTTCACTCTAAAGTTAAGATGCTATGCACTATTTTAAAAGAAGCTGGGGTGCTGTGTGCCATTTAGTTCTTGTTAACCCTAGATTTAATTAAATAGATTTTCAGTCCATCCATTGTCTTGCTGTTATCTGAAGTCAGATTGCAGCAGCATTAGGATATTCCAGGTGACCTTGCCAGCCATGCTTTCCAGTTCATCCCGGGTATCCCAACACCAGTGCCTCAATCACTTCTGCAGTTTTATGAATAAAAGTCTTTCACCACTCTTTAAAGATTTCATCATAATGGTTATTTTTCTCTGCACAGAGTTCTGCAAAAATGCAGGTCTAATGTAGAGTAAAACGAAATGTCAAGGTTTTTTGGTAAACAAAATTGCTGCAGTTGAGAAAAGCAAAATAATATGTGTTAAAGTATATGCATCAGAAAACAGTATATACAGTCTGAGAACATAGCACCGACTGCTGTATAGTCCAGCAAAATGATTAAGTACACTTGCTCCACCGCTCATCACAGCAATCCAATCAGCCGTTTGTACCAGCAGCAGCTCGAAGCATGTAGATGTGGTCAAAACAGTGTTGAATTTCAAACTGAGCATCAGAATAAGGAAGAAAGATGACTGAACGTGGCATTGTTTAATATTTCAGACGAGGACAGCCTGACTACTTCACGGTGATAGGAAGCCAGCAGTAACTCAAATAACCACTGGTTACAAACAAGCTAAGCAGAAGAGCATCTCTGAAACCAAGACGTCCGAAAATTGTGTGAATGTGATAACTTCAGAACATGACGACGTAAAACTTTGAAATTGATACCATCGGTGTATCTGTTAGGAAGCTGAGGCCACTGGCCCCCGCCAGTATTTTTCTAGAGGGAATGGAAGGCTTGAACAATAGAAAATGATGCATATATTAACAACTCTCCTCTCATCCAGGAAGCTTTTAGGACATCAAGTGTTTTGGGGCCAAATATGACTGGGTGACATTACTTTGGTGCCTCTCACTGTGATCAAGGCTGCTGCATATTCAGCTAACTCTAATGTTGTCCATTAGTGATGTAAGAACACTTTTTGGTTAATATTTGCCAGCATTTGTGTGTTTGTGGATCTAATAGAGTGTGTGTGGTGTTCAGGAGTAGCCACATCTGCGTCACTCAGCACCATCTATTTTGCTTTCCCTATCAAAGAGGATGCTTTTAGCCCCTGAGCCACTACTTGCAATGCTCCTTTGTGTTTGTAAGTGCTGGACCATGGACTGAATTTTCGTGTGTGTTTATAATGTGAAGGGTGGAGGATGGAGGGGGGGGGGTGTAAAGTAAGCGATAGAAATGGACTCTCAAGCAGACTGCTGAAGGAAGAACACTGGGACATAGACATAGAAAGAGGCACTGTGGTAGTGAACTGGTGTGTAATGTAAAGGTGGTGGAGGAGAAGGCAGGGCAGACTTTTTTTTCACCAAAGTTCTGTATAAGAAGCTTATTCTTATAGGTAGTCAAAAGGGGAAGCAAAGGTATGTTTAGTAGGATTAGGGGGCAGTTGCTTTTTCATGTCGACAGTGATCCGAAACACACCTCATAATAATTGAGATGCTCATTCTTGAAACCCTCCAATGTGGCTGAAAACAATTCAGCAACGTTCTGGTCCTAAAGGCTCATTGGCAGTTATCACAAATACTTAATTGCAGTTCATTTTACCAAGGTTGGTAAAACCAGTTATTAGGTTTAGGGGACAGTTGCTTTTTCACCTTTTTTTCCTGTAATAAATGAAATTAAAACTCCATCTTGTATTTACTCGGGTTATGCAATGTTGAAATTTGTTTGTGGGATAGTTAAGTTAAAATGAGAAATCGGGAAGGAGACAAATATGTTTTCATAACACTATTTTGGAATAGATTATTTTTGAAGAAAAAGCACTAGTAGCACTATTGCCTCACAGCAAGAAGGTCCTGAGTTCAATGAGGCCAGGGTCTTTCTGTGTGGAGTTTGTGTGGGTTCTCCCCATGTTTGTGTGGGTACTCCGGCTTCTTCCCACAGCCCAAAGGCATGCAGTTAGTGGGGATAGGTTAATTGGAAACTCCCGAATGCCCGTAGGTGTGAGTGCAAATGGTTGTCTGTATCTTTGTGTCAGACTGGCTACCTGTCCAGGGTGCATCCTGCCTGGGATAGGCTCGCCTGTGACCCTGAAAAAGGATAAGCGGAAGACAAAAGAGAATGGATGTATATTGTTGTACATGTTGTCAACAAACACCAAAAGAAGCCAAATGTCTCCAGTGCAGACTTCCTGTTTACTGTATGCAGTATGCAAAAACTACCCACTATCCAGTTCAAGTAAAGAGGTAAACGGTCAGGACAGATATGGGTAGAGTTTTTCGTTTGTTTGTTTTTTAATAGATTTGCATGTTTGATATTAAACCAAGCATCACATTTTTTCTGTCACAGGACATTCCTAAAAGTCACGGATATGCACTCACCTCCTCATCCTCTGATCTCCCCAGGAGATCTCCCCTAGTTTATCCCTGACAGGATGAATTACTTCTTCATTTCCTTTCCCCTGAGTTCAGGGTTCCTTCCTGTGACAGATATGGTTTGTGATAATCTGTCTGAGAGGGGAGATTTCAGGAGGATGGTGATAGCTTGATGTGATTGTTTGCTGGTGGTTGCTGACAGCCAACATTTCTTATTGGAAGCATTTGTGCTGTACCTTGCTTCTTGTGGGACTCATTCGCACATCTTTACAGCCATGCCAGTGTGTGTTCTGTTCTCTGTATTTATACTCATACGCTAACCTAATCCAATATTACAACTCGGCTATTGTAATGTGATCTCCTTTTGTCTTCATGGCTTGTTATGTGCTCCTGACAGGAGAAATAAACTTCCTTGTTTGTCTCTGTGTGTAGAGACAGTGCCTGCCTGAGCATCTCTACCCTGTTACAGTGTGTCTGTCTCAATAATAGAGGTCATGCTGCCTGGATGTGGCTCCAAAAGAAACTCCAGTTGTCCAGGGAATACCTCAACTCAGTGGGGCTAGCTTAGCAACATAGTTAGGCATGCAATATCATTGGCATATGCACACAACAATGCTACCTGCTGTAAAAAAAAATGAAATCTCTTAAACACTAAACACTCAGGATCAAAGAAGCACTTCGGTTCAGATTAAATGTGCTGCAGTCAAATTTATAAGCCTTTGTTTTTCACTAAAATGACATCGACAACTGACATTTTAGGAAAGTACAGTCTAAGCTTAGATTTTGACTTTGACTTGTGTGGTCAAGAATCAAGCAGATTCTTCATACAAACTCTTAGCCTGGCATATCAAATAAAAGGACAATCTTGGCTGTCAAGCAGTATGGATCTACCAGACCCTATAGTATCTCCTTAATTATGAAAAATAAAAATCAGTAGCTTTGTCCCTACCCAAAATACAGGGTGGGCCATTTATATGGATACAGCGTAATAACATGGGAATGGTTGGTGATATTAAAGTCCTGTTTGTGACACATTAGTATATGTGAGGGGGCGAACTCCTCAAGATGGGTGGTGACCATGGTGGCCATTTAGAAGTCGGCCATCTTGGATACAACTTTTGTTTTTTTTCAATAGACAGAGGGTCATGTGACACATCAAACTTATTGGTAATGTCACAAGAAAAACAATGGTGTGCTTGGTTTCAACGCAACTTTATTCTTTCATTAGTTATTTATTTATGTATGTTTAGGGTCGTTGTCCTGCTGGAAGGTGAAGCTCCGCCCCAGTCTCAAGTCTTTTGCAGACTCCAAGAGGTTTTCTTCCAAGATTGCCCTGTATTTGGCTCCATCCATCTTCCATCAACTCTGACCAGCTTCCCTGTCCCTGCTGAAGAGAAGCACCCCCAGAGCATGATGCTGCCACCACCATATCTGACAGTGGGGATGGTGTGTTCAGAGTCATGTGCAGTGTTAGTTTTCCACACATAGCGTTTTGCATGTTGGTCTCATCTGACCAGAGCAGCTTCTTCCACATGTTTGCTGTGTCCCCACATGGCTTGTGGCAAACTGCAAACAGGACTTCTTATGGTTTTCTGTTAACAATGGCTTTCTTCTTGCCACTCTTCCATAAAGGCCAACTTTGTGCAGTGCACCACTAATAGTTGTCCTATGGACAGATTCCCCACCTGAGCTGTAGATCTCTGCAGCTCGTCCAGAGTCACCATGGGCCTCTTGGCTGCATTTCTGATCAGCGCTCTGCTTGTTCGGCCTGTGAGTTTAGGTGGACGGCCTTGTCTTGGTAGGTTTACAGTTGTGCCATACTTCTTCCATTTCTGAATGATGGCTTGAACAGTGCTCCGTGGGATGTTCAAGGCTTGGGAAATCTTTGTGTAGCCTAAGCCTGCTTTAAATGTCTCAGTAACTTTATCCCTGACCTGTCTGCTGTGTTCTTTGGACTTCATGGTGTTGTTGCTCCCAATATTCTCTTAGACAACCTCTGAGGCGTCACAGAGCAGCTGTATTTGTACTGACATTAGATTACACACAGGTGCACTCTATTTAGTCATTAGCACTCATCAGGCAACGTCTATGTGCAACTGACTGCACTCAGACCAAAGGGGCTGAATAATTACGCACACCCCACTTTGCAGTTATTGATTTGTAAAAATGTTTGGAGTCGTGTATGATTTTCGTTCCACTTTTCACGTGTGCACCACTTTGTGTTGGTCTTTCACGTGGAATTACAATAACATTGATTCATGTTTGTGGCTGTAATGTGACAAAATGTTGAAAGGTTCAAGGGGGCCGAACACTTTTGCAAGCCACTGTAATACAAGCATATATTTCAAAGTGTCCATGATGTTAGATCAAGGCTGCTTTTGGGAACATTACCAGCTTCTGCAGAACTAGTTATTTTGCACTTGGCCTTGTTGTCCTGCAACAGAAGGAGTTTGAGATAATTAGATAAAGACTGGTGGATAAGAAAATAAGGTGCCCATAATATGTGGACAGAACTTCACTCCAAGCAGTGATCCACCCAACCAGCAGATAGTGGTATGTATGTATGTGTGTATTTGTTTTTTACATTTTCTATTCTCATCAGGCTACATCACATAAAAAGGCTGAATTTTAGTAGGGCTCTTCCAAAAGTCACAAAGGTATATGCTAAGTTTAGTTTTCAAAAACCTTAAAATGCACATATTTCCAACTTAATGTGTTTGTGGTGAATCTGGCATTTTTTTCAAGCACTTCAACCGAGCACGTGAACACAGAGTACTCCACTGAGACTGTGTTAAGTAATGGACTATTAAAGGATTCAGAGCATGCAGTGCCTGCCAGATCATTACAGACCCAGTGT
Organism: Haplochromis burtoni; assembly: GCF_018398535.1. Classification (NCBI taxonomy): domain Eukaryota; kingdom Metazoa; phylum Chordata; class Actinopteri; order Cichliformes; family Cichlidae; genus Haplochromis; species Haplochromis burtoni. The sequence continues at coordinate 184,255 of NW_024582566.1, forward strand.
GGGAATTTAAAATAGCACAGAGTGTGTGTCTGTGTGCTGCTGAGGTATGCACATGTGTTGCTGTGTAGAAGATTATTATGAGGTCATAGCAGGGTTGTGAGTGAGAAGAAAAGGACTGGTAAGTTCAGTTATAGGTTAACAAATTGAGATCAGAGTGTGTGTTTGGATGTTTTGTTTGCATGAGACAGAAAAAGAAACCGTTCAATGTTCAGTTTCCCAGTGGGAGACACCCCTGAAGTGAGTGTTTGTCTTTGCTTGTAAGGGAGAACAAGTGGGAGGAGACACATACTGTAGGAGAAAGTTGCAAGTGTATATCTACACTTCATATCTATATAGTCCTATAGTATTCCAAGGGTGATGGCTGTGATCATTTTCACAGCAGTCTGGTCTTTGTCTAGGCTCACCAGCTGGCTTGGTGATTTCTCTCATTGCTTCATCCCTGAAGAGAATTTCCATTTGCATCCATCCATCTTCTTCCACTTATCCAGGGCCGGGTTGCTTTCCATTTGCAGCTATTCCTGAAATACTCAATACTTCAGAATTCCACTGTTCTTTGTCAGCTTTGGAAGTTCCTAGAGAAGATATAGTTTGTGTGAGGCTTAATAATGCTTTGTCCTTAATTATAATTTTGTCATTTGCTGTGTAGTTTTTTACTTTTAAGTGTAAACCCAATGTTTATGTGGGAGGGCAGGGATTTAAACGTTCAATTCAATTTCATTTACACAGCGCCAAACTACAACTACACTCGCCTCTAGGCGCTTTATATTGCAAGGTAGACCTTACAATAATACATACAGGCAGAAACCCAACAATCATATGACAACTATGAGCGAGCAGGAAGAAACCTCAGAACCAGGCTCAGGGAGGGGCAGCTATCATGACCTGTTGCGGTGAGAGAAGGTTGACATGTTTATTTACTGGGCAGTTAATCATATATCAGTAAAATCATATATGACTTACAGCTGAAATTATCTGATTGTAGCACAAGTGGGTAGGAAGAAAAGTCAGTAAAACATCTGGGATATTGATGTGGTGAGTTAAGTAGCATAGGGTTGTTAAACACTCTCAGCTCTTTTGGTGTTAATATAATTAATAACAGGTGCAACAGAGGCAATAATGAGAACCAGCAAAACAGGAAAAGTTTTACAGGTGAAGGCCACTGATATTTTTCCCCTCATCTTTTCTGACTTATAATGTTAAAGTTTTGTGTGCCAGGCAGATTAAAATAAATGCTGCTTTTACATAATTTTTTAATCTTTACTGCACAAAGGAGCAAGAGAACGATGGTGAATTGAAAAATGTGTCCAAGACTGAAACAAATTCATTAAATTGCTAACAGAACTTGGGCTTTTTGTGTTAGCATGTTAGCCAAGAACCCACAGCGATGTTAAAGCTTAGCGCATGCCGAGCCCAGCAGACCTGGCCTGATCTTCAGCAAGTAACAAAAGCAGTGATGGCCAGTTGTGTGGAAAGAGTATGCAGGCAGTTCCTTCAGGAAAAAAGATACAATTTTCTACAATGTGAAACATTTCCTCATCAAAACATTTCAACATCAATGATAAAAGTCGTGAAAGTACCTTCTTGCTGCATTAGCTAAACTTTCTCAAATGCAGCATGCAGCATGTCTGCATTGCACTTTTGCTCTGAGAGAAATTGGCATCTCTGCTTCCTAAATGATCAATTTCTATTTGTATGACTGTGGAACATCAGCTCAGAATGATTAATCTGGAGTTAAGCCCTCATTCTTTGATTCCAAGAGCCTAACGGCAAAACTCTGACATTTGCCATTGATGTTTTACATTGATGAAAAACTGCTAAAAGTGCTATGAAGAACCATTCCAGTTTTTCCTGTAAATATCTTGAGTATGTTTTGTTTTCTGTGTTTGGCTACAGCAATGAAAAAAATGTAGTCAAGCAGACAATGAAAAAGATATGCATCATTACGATTGTCTCCCAGGCGTTAAGGCGTCTCGGAAGGGATCTCAAAACTGGATTATAGATGGCAGACAGTTGGTGTTGTTCAAAGAACTCTGTTATTTGTTATAATGATCCAGTTTTGAGATCCTTCCCAGAAGCCTTAATTCCCACTCACATCCTGGGCCTTTTGACCTCAAGAAATCACATGATAGGGTGGGGCTACGTTTCACAGTGGGTTCACCTGAAACCTTAGCTGTTTGTGACCCACACCCGTTTTCACACCTTGGCTCGTGTGATCAGGTAGAGGATCAATGAGGAATCCATGTCCCTCTTGGGGGGGGCACTCCCATACTTTTCAAAAAAAGCTGCAGCCGAACTGGATTCATTAGTGGGAAATGGAATTGATCGATCAGCTGCTGGGATCAGGATGGGTGTTAGATCATGTTAGCAGTTACAATAATGGCCCTAATCTACTAGGGCCATATGCACACATCTGTGCAAAAATTGTTCATATGAAAATTTTATGCAGAAACTGATATTTTCCTACCTGAATTTGTTCTAGATTACAAACAAATTTCAATAAGGAGAGATGACTTGGAAGAACTGAAATTGATTTATTGACAAATTAATGTATTTGGCGATTAGACTGCAGAACAGAATTCCAGTGATGATAGGTTAGTCTAAACAATGGTGGTGGTAAAGATGAAGACAGACTTGGATGGAGCTCTCAGGTGTCAGAGTTGCAGATGGGGGAAGAGGTGGGTTGCACAAATGAGAGTTTAAAAGAGAGAATGAAGGAAAGCATAGATTCAAACCATGCAAAGAGGAGAAAATGTTTAACTCATTTCTTCTTAAATTTACTTATTAATCATGACTTTCGTCATTGCTGGATGTTAGAAACTTAGTCCACTTTCTATGTGGATAATCTTTTTGTCATTGTGATATGTCATTCAGTTAATAAGGGGAAAGAAAACTCCTAAACAATTGTGTTTAAATGCACGGTGGCACGGTGGTTAGCACTGTTGCCGCACAGCAAGAAGATCCTGAGTTCAATCCCACCATCAGGCCGGGGTCTTTCTGTGTGGAGTTTGCATGTTCTCCCCGTGTTTGCGTGGGTTCCCTCCGGGTACTCCGGCTTCCTCCCACCGTCCAAAGACATGCAGCTTGTGGGGATAGGTTCATTGGATAATCCAAATTGCCACTAAGTATGAATGTGCGAGTGAATGTGAATGTGAATGGTTGTCTGTCCCTGTGTGTTGGCCCTGCGACAGACTGGCGACCTGTCCAGGGTGTACCCCGCCTCTCGCCCTATGACAGCTGGGATAGGCTCCAGCGCCCCCGCGACCCCGAAAAGGATAAGCGGAAGCGAATGGATGGATGATAAAATCTACTTAAATGGCTTTTAATGATCCATAAAGGAAACAGAATTAACAACCTCTAGTGATTACCCTAAACTTAGAGTCACACTGAACATGTTTACCTGAAGCTGCATGTCTAAAGATGTTTGGACACAGCATGTTTCAAGCTCTACCAGGATGGCAGGTCCATAGATGCAGTTGTGAGAAAGGTTTGTGTCTCCAAGGACAGTCTCACAGTTTGGTAGAGATACCATAGGCTATTACATAAGGAATAGCAGGACAGAGGCATCAACTGAGCCTCAGGACCAATGTCTTAGTGCTCGGAGGAACAGAACGAACACTTTTAGTCGGACTCGTGTTTACAGTCCAACACCATGAAAAACATTGGACAGTCCCCAGAAAAATACCAGAACTGTCTGGTTTGAAACAAAAGTGTTCACCTTCTCTTCCAAAAGGTGGAAAATTCCACCTTCTTGTCTGTTCATCCAAAATGGCTCCCAGTGCGCTGACCTGAAAGACCTACTGCTGATGTCGCTGTCGATGTTGCTTTCACCCCACATCTTTGTTTCTGTTCAAAGCAAAAACATCTTTTTTGCAGGAAGGTTCCCAAGTTAACCCTTTAACTTCTTACTGATATTTTTATATTACAAAAACTAAGTGATAAAAGATGTATACAAAAATATTGATATATTATTGATAAGTGATATTTTCATGTATTTGAAAAATTCTATTAAATTTCATTTACAGTATGGAAAAAAACTTGACTGTTGATGAGCTCTGTGGAAGAAGAGACATCGTTTTAGGCTAAGATGCAACTAAATGAGTCAGGACTAATCAGAGTGATGGTCATTACCCATTGTTCCATGTTCCTCCACACAGAGAGACCAGGGATAAAGATGTACGATCACTCTGAGAAACAAAAGAAGTAGAATGGGAACTAAAGAGTAGTAGCTGAAGGAAGGGAGAGCGAGGAATGGGTTTCATAAAGGGCTTGACAGAGCTTGGTGTAGACAGTTGAAGTGGTGGAGGTATTTCACATTGATGCAACTTACAGCAGTGCAGCTTCTCCCCTTTTGGCAGGAGTGCTGGTATTTTAGGCCCCACCACAGTATTTCTCAGCTGAGACGAAGAGGTGAGTAAGAGACAGATGGAGCGGGAAGGTAGGGAGTGACACAATGGGAGTGAAATGTAGCAACACTCAGTGTTTAAAGAAAGGTGAACTAAAGGCAGAAAGTTACAGGGAGACTGAGCAAAGTATAGAGCATTAAAGACAAAAAGGATTTCTACTCCTGTTGACCAAAGTGCTGTATATGTAAAATAATCAAATGATATATTAAAGAACAACATGACAGAATTGTAAGAAAGGTTTTCTCTTTGTTTCTGGAGTAAGCAATAAAAAATATTCTGACTCTGATTTAAAAGCCAGAGAATAACGGTGGGGTTTCAAATGTCTAATGTTGGGGAGGTCCTTATGGGAAGAAGCTGTTTTTTTCCACAGTTTAAGATTGCACTGCAGTCTGTGATTAGTCCTAAAGTCAATGGGCGATATGTGGTGTCTCACTTGCGTCTGCCAGTTAGTAACACTGCTGCAGCGTTTTCGACCAGCTGCAGTTGGGGAAGCAATGACAGACTGACACTTGAATAAAGACTATTACAATAGTCGAATCGAGAGAAAAACGAAGACATGGATAGCTCAAAGTAGTCAGAGATAAAAGAAACTTTGATAAAAGCATTGATCTGTCTGTCAAACGTTGGATTACTGTCAAAGAAAAAAGTTTCAGGGTGTTTTCTGACAAATCTCTAAAAGCTTTGTAGCGGTAACACGGACCAAACACAATGAACTCTGTTTTATGTTCATTTAAGTTAAGAAAATTTAATCTATTCCACAGCTTAACATTCTCCAGACAGTTCAGTAGTACCTTCAAAGGACTCAAGTTTACATTTTAGTAGCAGGTAAATCTGTGAGTCATCTGCATAACAATGAAATGAGAAGAGGTCTGAGCCAAGAATGGACCCCTGGCTGACCCAACAAGATAGATGAGAGAGATGTATCCCCCAGTCTAACAGAAGAAACTTCTGCTGGACGGGTAAGATTTAAACTATTTCAGTGCAGCCCCTTTGATTCCGACACAGTGCTCCAGCTAGGAGAATACTATGGTATCAAAGGCAGCACTGAGGTCTAATAGTATTAAAACAGCAGAATCTAACAAATCAGTAAAAGTTAAAAGGCTGTTTAAAACTTATAAGAGCAGTTTCAGTGTGGTGCGCTTTAAGACCGGACTGAAATGGCTTTAGTGCCATTTTGATCTAGAAAGTTCTGAAGCTGAAGGACAATTTTCTCCAGGATTTTAGGAAGAAAAGGAAATTTAGTTGTTGGTCTGAAGTTGGACAAAACTGTTGGATCCAGGTTCTCTTTTTTTAAATTTAAAATCAGCAGGGACGACTCCAGACTGAAGACTGTGGGAATGAGTGTGCTGCATATCATCAATAGCTGTGTCAAAAACATACTTCAGTAGGCGAGATGGAACAATATCAGAGTAGGGCTGTTCGATATAACCATATATATCGGATGACGATATGAAAACGTCTGTCGTTTCATTTTACGCTGTCGTTTGTTTCGTGGTGTCGCAAAATAAACTGTTTACGGCAATATTTGTTCATGGTTCTGATGTCACTGTAGTGGCTATATTAATTAAAGTTCTCTCTTTCTCTTATATTTAATATAACCACACTACGGACGACAAGCGCCTGTTTTTATGCGTTGTGGTTAGCAACAACGACGGTAACAGCATCGCGTGTCCGCTTGTTTATGTTCCACATAAACCTTTCACAATAAAGCTCAAGATCCTGTTGAGACTTTTCAAAATAAACTGAATCACGTGAAAGAGCAGATTATTTACGGATGAGAAGTAAAAAAGAGCCGCCAGGTGCTAAAAAATAAACCTTAGACTCAAACGTTAGAACAGGCTTTTCCCCGCAGCACGCCGTGTAATAAATACTCACAAAGAAAACGGCGGCTGTTACAACTTATGTCTAAAAATGTATAGTTTCATGCATCGGTTAAAACACTCGACTCCAGCTACATGACGCGCAGCTGGAAACACTTCCCGCAAGACGAGATTCACAGAATTTACAGAAAATGTTACATTTTTGTGATTTATATCGTTATCGGGACGATAGATGTCTTATATCGGGATATGAGATTTTGGTCATATCGCACAGCCCTATATCAGAGTACATCATGTGGGTTCGAGTGGCTGGCTATTTCAGGTCAGTAGAAGGAGGGATAATATGAGACCTGATATCTGTGATCCTGTTAATGAAGAATATGTTTTCACACATTGATTTTGATGCTACAAGAGTAGAGAAACAAACAAACAGAGTTAATGATGCTAAATAAAATCTTAGACAACTACTTTGTTTTTGCTGCTCTCACAGCCTTCTGATAATTTGACAAAGATTCGAAGTCCATCAAAGGACACCTGGAGTCTATCCTTTTTTGTTCTACCTAGTAGTAGTAAATCCATAAAGATAAGGTGCTTATGATAACACTTGAAAAAGACTAAATGTACAATTCAGTATTGAACATTACATAAAACAGACAACGTACAAAGTGTCCTTGAATGGCAGAGATGCAGAAGTGTGTCCATGTGATGCAGAGCCATGGCTCAGTGTTTGAGCTAACCCTCCACCCCAGCCCGTTGTCCAAGGTGAGCTGAGATACTAACAGAATGGTGGGACAAGTTCAGAAAAGTGACTAAACTCATGCATGTTTAGCTGAGTTTCTGTCACTGGAAGAGAATCCAGGTTTCCTTGGAATTCCTTGGTTTCACACTTGCAAGTAATCTTAGTAGCTCTGAAAGTTCCCAGTATCCAATAATCAGTGTTTGTAGTGAAATAGTGCTCCTCCAAACAGACACAAAAAAGACTGGTCACAGAAACGTGGTTCTTTTCTCGGATCTGTCAGAGGCAGGAATAATTTGCAGTTGTACCTAAGCACTGTGGTACTCTCAGAGTTATATGGAACGGCATGGGTGTAATTTCCTGTCACTGCAAGCGCTTGCCTACAAGTCACCCACTGCTTTCTCCAACACCCTCCTTCAGAGCAACACTATGTGATTAGCAAAGTAACACTGACCCTACCACTGACATAGCTATTTGGTGAAAAGGGTCAAATGAAATAAACAGACTCATAAACACATTCATTAGTGTGTAGTTATGTCTCCCAACGTGCATTCTAATAAACAGAGTTCTTTAAAAATAGGAGTAGATGTTTTTTCAGTAAAGCTGCCATGTTGCCCTGCTATGGTGCATATAAAGGCTGAGATGTAAATCACTGTTCTGCCTAATTGCTCTCTATGTATGTCACTAGAGACAAAAGCAGAGAAGAGGAGAACTCCGAGGCATTTGCGCGTCAGAAGGAAATTGAACCTTCAGACTCAATTTATGAGGGATCATATCCATGTTTGATCATCTGGGAAGTGGAAAAAAGTGAGAATGCAAAAGAGAATGCGAATGGCAACCAGAGAAAACATCATCCTCTCTCAACACAGTGCAGCTGGTTTAGCCATCAGGTTTAGCCCCAAGACATCCATACACAAATGAGAATACGTGGAGTGGGAGTGGGAGTACCACATCAGCTTTCAATCAGATATCCAGAGAAAATTCGTTAACCTCCTCTGCCTTATACCACAGTAAACCTGTACATGCCTCAGCAGGTCAGGGCTGCTTTGGTACAAACATTAGGTAGGCCGTCATAATGTAGAGAAATACCCAGTTTAAAAATCTTAGTCCAAAACTATATATAAAAAACTCACTAGATGTTTAAAAATAAATAAATTTGTGATATGGTGTCATCAAAACTCAAGTCTAACACACTTATCTATCTCTCTATCATCTATATATCTATATATAGATATATAGATATATAGATATAGATGAATAAAACATGCACACACACTGTTGACTGTATGGTGCTCACTGCTGAGGCTTCCCCTCTGTGTGATTGTTTTCTTTCACCCTTTAACCATCTTGATTGCCTATTTTGTGCTGCTTGACAGCCTGTGGGTTGGTTTCACTCCATGGTAACAAGACTTGGAGCAGTAATCAAAGGCACAAGCTGTTGTACGCTTGAAGGGAATTGTAACCATAGTCAGAACCGTACGCGTGTCAGAAGCAGCTTGTTATTACAATATTTTGTAATGCACATCGACTGGAACAAGTGCAGACTAACAGTCATGTAACAGTCAATATCATTTATCACCTCTGTATTGAGACGTAGTATAAAGACTAAACATCTGTCTCCTTTGTATTAACTCAGACACACATGGGAATTTAACTAAACCTGGAGAATCAATGTCTTTTCTCTCAACAGTAATACATTTAGCATAAGGAAATTTGCATTTGGCCAATTATTTGTGTGTCACAATATTTTGGCAATAAATGTTATACTGTGTTGTCATCACCCCACGGGGTGGGTGGGTGCCGAAGACAATACCATAGGTGCATCTCCTAAAAATAGCATTGGTCTAACCTTGACCTCAAGGTCAAAGGTCAAGTTTTCTGAAAGTCTTGTAAATGAAATAACTCGAGAAAAAGGTGACACAGGATTTTGAAATTGATATCATAGGTGCCACATTTTGCTGAAATACTATTTTGAGAATAAAGTTGAAGTGTGGCAGTTACAGGCTACAGTTGTCGTTTCAACCCAAAAAGCTGCCACCACTCGTTTGCTCTCCTTTGCTCTCCTTTGCTCTCTTGCATAGATGACTTAGAGAAACAAATTTGATCAGGTGGGTTTTTTTTGTGTGTTTTGTGATGCAACATACATCCTCTTGCACAAGGGAGTACCCATCCTTCCATCTGTCCATTGCCAGCAATTTGTTTTGCAAAAATCCAGCCAACTCTTCCAAATCGTTCTGCCAATCTTTTTCTCCATTATCTTTTCAAAAGTCTTTGGGTTAGGGAGGCAAGTAAGAGCCCTCTATTTTCTTTTGGATTTGAGAAGGAGGAGCAGGGGAGTCACACTGGTGTGAATTTCTGGTTTCCCCAAGGCTGTTGCCAGCCTGTCAGCCCTAGACAGTGTGTTAAGTCTGCCATTTTTTAGGGTTTCTTTTGCTCAGATCGTGGCTTCTGAAAATTTTACGTTGGCATGCCCAAGTCCTGGAAACTGCCCAGCTGTTCATTCTTGGGAGCAGCCATTTAACATAATTTTCTTTTGATTGTATTACGAAGTCGGAGTACCCGGAGAAAACCCACACAGGCAGGGAGAGCATGCAATGGCCACACAGCAAGACCCCAAATGGCCAGCAAATTCAAACTTGTTACAGCAGCTGTGAAAGACTTGGTATCATTCTGTTGCTGCCTGTATAAAAAGAGCTGTTTGGAGGAAATTAAGGCTACGTCAAATCTCATTCATCTTGCAATGCTTAAAAGAGATGACACGCACTAACTAAAAGAGAGATGATGACCTTATTCTGGGAACAGTACCATCCAAGTCTCACTTATGACAGATAGTTCTATGGTGGTTCTGGAATGACAGGATTTGGATTGCGCCCACAAAGCTTTCTATAGGCTAAACTTCCTCAATGTGTTAAACAGACAGTGGGAGGGAGCCTATGTCAGGTGACGCTAACAAGCATAGTTATGCATGCAAAAACAATATTCCACAACTTGACCAGTGTTCAGCTTTGTTAAATGACTTTTATCCTCCACTACAATCCTGGAAGACAGAGACAGCAAAGATCACATCTCCAGCTTAGCTGTTAAGTAGTTGACTTTTTTTTATTAATCCTTTATTTATCCAGGTAAAAAATCTCATTGAGATTAAAAATCTCATTTCCAAGAGAGACCTGGCATCATAGCAACAAAAGTCACATACCACATAGGTATATAACATTTAAAACAAATACAATATCCCATACAAACATGTGTAAAATATACAATAACAGATCAAATTAAGAGTACATTAAAAACAATCACACTGAGTAAAAGAGCTCATCTCATGTGCATTATGTGCAGATTTGCCTTCCCTCTTGGTCATTAATTGATTGTGTTCACCTGTGCCTTGTTTTACCCAGCTGCGTCTGTGTCCTTGATTACCTCATATGTACTTAAGCCCTCAGATTTCCTTAGTTCTTTGTTGTGTCGTATTGTTTGTCTGAGTGATTGTCTGCTTTCTTTCATCACCATCCATTGACTTGCATTCCTAAACTTTAACAAATTCTTGACCTGAATGTTGATGTCCTGGTCCTTTGGAATTGTGGATTCAAGTCCACCTACATTAAATCTAAATCACATGAACTGACTGGCCCTTTTACTTTGGCTTTGCTATTTGATGACTACTGAGACATGTAAACAAAAACTGTAGTGGGGTGACAAGGGTGTCATGTTGCAGTTTAACCCTTTAAAGCCGGTCAGAGCAGCACGCTCTGTTTTGCGTAACTATTTTTAAATCCCGGTAGCACTGCAACCACGTAAGCTAGCGCAATAATTTTTTTTGCATATGAAACCGGAGGAGTTGTACTTACATCTTATGCCATCAGCTTGTCCTAAGTCACAGTTTCCTTCCACATATAGCTTTGCAAAAACTGCATAAAAAGCACTTGCAGCAACAAAAACATAATATTCCAGAAACACGCTTTGCCGATCCGATCAGCTGTTCGATAACACTTCCTACGTCCATCAGCGTGAACTATCGCATGTCCGCCATGACCTGCCCGAAACCGGAAGTGACGTCATTTTCGCGGAAATGTAGTTTTTTACCATCAAGGGCCTCATGAGCCTATACTGGTGTTTTTAAAAGTTATGTTTGACTTTATGACTTTCTGTGTCGTTTCTGGGATGCTGAGGACTCATATTGCACTGCTGGAAATAGTTTATTTTGATGCATATGCTGCTTTTTTGCAAATTTGCTATAATATTTATTTTCGTTTTTCCTGCAGTATATAAAAATTTGTGTATTTCAAAAATAAAACTATGAAGACACTCAAAATAAATTTCCTTGTGGGAAACTATTTTTGCAACTTTTTTGTATTTACAGTTTTGAGGGATAAGCCTCTTAAATTTCTCTAACTAGAAATATATGTTAAAAAACAAAAACAATTTTCAATTATTTTGTAGTTTATTGCACTTTTTTGCAATTTATGTAATTACTATGAACTTAATGCAGACATATTATATTACTACAAGATGTAAAAATATAATATGAGCTCTGGTGGACTTGGTTCTATGGTAGGTCTTAAAGGGTTAAAGATTGGCAGCCTTAAGTCAGTTCTGTGTTATAATTTGCATCTGCTTTTAGCTGAGGAGAGAAAGGGTTGTGCCTAAAGAGTGTATAGTAAAGCACTGCCCATCTGGAAAGCCCCTTAGATCCCCCACAAGATAATTAGGAAATAGAGATGCGAATTTCTGAAACCAAACTGGTCCTTTGGCTTGTCCCTTGAAGAAATGGTTAGCAAGAGAGGGCAAGGGAAAGGTGGAAAATGAAAAGGAAACATTTAGGGGGGGAAACTTAAGGGAGTGAAGAGGCACGGGGAAAGATGAACTAAAAAGGAGAGGAGAAGGAGATAGGACAGATGGGAATGGAGGAAGTGACCCCCTTTCTTATTTTAGTAACCATTTTCTTAACGACATTTTCTAATGCCTGCATCAGCATCAGCACACACTGCTGAAGTATATTTCACTGAGAAGCGTTGTATGCATAGCATACAAGATAAACTTGAATTTGCTGATATCCCATGTGTCAACTCAGGAGTTTGCAGCTTTGTTTTTACACTTAATAAATAGTTTGAAGTGTTCAACAAATCAAATCTGGATTTGACCAGTAGCTTATGGTCTTACTGTGTAGCATATAAATATTTCCAAGCTTTTATCACAAAAGCAAGAAGCTATTTTTTTCTACTTGTAAATCTGAAATTGTGTTTTCAGTAAAGTACTAATGAGAATAAGGTGATAGTTTTGAATGTGTCTGTAAATTAATTCAAGTTAACTGAAGCAACATTTCTCTTTAATGCTTGGAATTCTCTCTTAGGCTTCCTGACAAACAAAACAGCGTGAGGAGAGATTACCTTTTCCATAAAGGAAAGTAATTGCAAGAAAGTCTGCTTTTATGAAAACATAAATTGGTGTGAGAACGATGGGCAATAAGGGAGGGACACTTTGTAGAACCATAAAAGGCATTATGATGGAGAGATGGCCTCTGCAAAATGTCAACAGGAATGATCACGACACTGAAAGAAAAACTATACACACCATCGTCCTGTGTTCTCTTTTCCCCATGAATCTTCTCCCTGGATGTTACCTCTGTGTTTGTGCAGTCTCTCATGCATCAGTGTGTGCTTTCATATGTGCTTAATCCACATTTGTAGTTAGGTTAATCCTTACCTGGAAAAGAGCACACTGGGTTAATCTGGAACATGTGGGAGCTGCGTCATTTGACACACACATAACACACTACGCACTGAAAGACACAAATGCAGGAAATGATGCAACGGCACAAAATGGCCTTAATATAGTTTAATATGTACACAAGTGTTTATAAATACAACTAAAGACACTAAATTTAATTCCACTTTAGGAACAAATCTGTTTTTGCTTTTTAAACAGAAATATGACAATAACATGAGAAATAATTATTTTCTTATGTAATGCTGCACTTAGCTACGAAACTGTCAGAGGTTATTTTAGTTATTTGGGCAGTAAGTGAGTTTGTCTGTACGACCAGTGCTTGATCACTAATGTTAGAAAGCAAGTAGCTAATCCCAGGAGGACAAACTATATGTATATATAATTTGCATATATTGTGTCTGCATAGTAGACATTTTTCCTTCAGCTTTGGATGACTGAAACAGAAGGTATTTCATAATCCTAAACTGACACGAGAAAAATCTAGAAGAGGGCAGCTGCCTTTGTCATGAAAAACCCAAAAAGCAAAGTCAAGATGGATTTAAGCAAACCTTTAACAAATCCAGGTGATGAAAGAAAGCAGACAATCACTCAGACAAACAGTACGACACAACAAAGAACTAAGGAAATCTGAGGGCTTAAGTACATATGAGGTAATCAAGGACACATACGCAGCTGGGTAAAACAAGGCACAGGTGAACACAATCAATTAATGACCAAGAGGGAAGGCAAATCTGCACATGAGATGATAGACTATCAAAATAAAACAGGAAGCCTAATACGCTGAGACAGGGACTAAAACACTTAAACTTGACAGACCAAAGTAAACACAAAGACAAAACTGACTAAACAGAAACAGTCTAAGCACAGAGAACAGAGGAAAGGAAAAACCTGAGAACAAATAAAGCAACCAATGCAAAATAATATTCGCCTGAAAACTGCAAAAAAGAATCAAACAGAAAATATCAACAGAAGACTGACGGTCCAAAACTGAAAACCCTGGGTAAAAAACCCAGGATCATGACACCTTTAGAAAAAAATCTCATTTTAATTATTTTATTTTTTGAATTGCTTACTTTTATAGTTTAAATCATCGTGTTACAAAATCATTTTTTTCATTATCATTATCGTTTTTACTGTAGCAAAAATTAACATACAGTCCACATTTCCTGTTTGGGAAGCTAGCAAATAATCACATAAAAAAAACTGATAGTAGCCAAGGTTGGTCCATTTCTTTTTTTAAAACATCACCTGTGTTTCTGCAGTTTCACCTGCTTTGGTTTGAATGAAAATAACAACAGGTGCCAGAAGACAACAATGAGGCAATGTTGGAAGCCACTGACAGTTTTTCCCTCCTCTTCTTTTTAGACTGAATTTCTTTGCACTAGTTTTGTATTTGGCTAGTTCAGTGTCACTACTGGTAGCATGAGGCAAAACCCAGACCCTACAGAGGTGATACAGACAGTCCAGCTCCTCCAGGATGGCACATTGGAAGAAGGTTTGCTCTGTCTCCCATGGATATGGAGGCATACCATGGAGGGATGCACAGACCTCTACAGGTTAGGCAGCAGCACCCTGGCTGCCATCAGGTATCAGAATGAAATTGTTGGACCCATTGTCAGACCATACCCTGGTCCTGTGTGTTCGCAGTTTCTCCTCGTGCAAGACAGTTCCCGGTCTCATGCAGTGAGAGTATACAGGCCTGGAGAATGAGAGGATCGATAACCTGAGACGAGATAATCCTCCAGTAGACTGACAAGACCAGTGCAAACATAACAGTGAGCAGAAGCAGTGGTATAATGCAGAGACATCTATCCAGTGTATTCTGTCAATTGAACAGCAGTTGGCTTGAATTTTGAGTAGAGGGATAAAATGGGAATACTCAGTTCAGCCTGTTGTTGCTTTAGCAGGTGCAATGGCTTTAGTTACTCCAGTCTGTTAATGGATTTATAGCTGTGTGAGAATTTGAGTGTCAAATTGTTGAGTCGCGAAGTAGCAGCGAAATAAATATCGCTGCTCTCCAGTCACATTTTCTGTGTTGGCTCTGTTTGTCTGTCGGTGACACACACGCACACACACATCGCTTTGTGTTTCACACAGACGCAGTAAGACGTTACACCCTTTCCCACACAATCTTTATAGTCTCTCACACACTCGCACAGTAACATACGTTTTCATGAAGGGGTGTTTGATGTACAGTCTAACAGGGTTTCACTTCACTCATTTCTCTTTGTAATACACATTTTTATTCCTCCTGCTGTCTATTTATCATCTTTATTATCTATTTGGGTTTTTTTGCATTCTGCCTATTTTTCCCTTCCTCGTGTCCTCTTATAGGCATGGTAGATATCCCAGCTTTGTTTTTGCCTTCTTCCTGTTCTTGGTTGCTTGTATGGATTATTAGGGCCACGTTAAGAAAAAAAAATAGTGTGGATTATTTTGAGATTGTACCTCAGAATTGGTTTTAGTTACAGCAGAAAAACACAGTGTGGTGATAAGTGTAAGGACATTGAAAAGATGGTGCAGAAAGCAGCATCTGGTCACAAGGAAAAAACACACAAACTTGGCTGGATTTGTGCAGCATGAAATGGCCAGGAATGGAGAGATGCAAGAATATGGAGGACAACATGCATCCTCTTATTAAGAGGATGCATGTTGTATCACAAGAGACGATAGGACAGCTAATCAGTTTGGTTCACGATCTCACCTGCACAGTTTGTAGAGCGTATAGTAGCTGTGGCAGTTGTTTGGCTTGAAATGACAACTGAAAGCTCCACATTTGTTTTTCTCAAAATAATATTTAAACTTTAATCTCAAAATTGCAAATTTAATATTAAAATGGACACTGATTTTATTCACTCCACAACTCTTTTGTAAACGTGGTTATGTCTACTCTAATGAGTTTTCTTGATTGGAAATTCTTTGTTTTTAATATTTCAAATGCTTTTTTTATGGTTTTGCACTAAATATTTATCTCTTGTCTTTTTCAACTAATGAATTTTGTGAGTCACATTGTAATGGAAATGTCTGGCCCAAGGCTCTATTTTTGCACCCTATTGTAGGGTGGCAGTTGGAAGACATTTTTTAATAAAGGAGGGTAAAAGTCAAAAGTGTCTCTTTCCCTCTAGAGCTCAGGACATTTCCTGTCTGTTTTTTTTTTCCACATGCCCTTTTCTTTTTCTTTTCATCCTTCCTCTGTCTCTCCTCCTGCTCCCTGCCTGCAGATGATTGGTATCAGTTCCACATTATGGAGCCTATAAATGTACTTTTTCCTGGAAAGCTACGCGCACACGCACACACACACACACACACACAGGCAGATGCAAAACACTTGCACACACAGATCCAAAATGCACTCTCAGTCTCACACATTGCAGACATAAATACACTCACAGGGTATAGCAGTGACTTGCCCCATCTGTGCTTTTTTTTCTTGCTGAAGATAAAAATGCTGGATTATGTCTGTGGCAGCCTTTGAAAATTTAACACACGTGCACATTTCTACACATTTTGTACTGACACTTACTTTTATTGCAGAGGCTATTTTTGACATTGATGTGAACATAAGCTTGTAATCCTTTACTCTCACTTCCTAGTTATTGCCCCCTCTCATTCTTTTCTTCTGTTTTCCATTCTTCTCGTGTCATTGTGTCTTTCCCTCTCTGTCTTACTTCTCTTCATCAAGTCTTCCCCATCTGATCTCTCGGTAATGACCTGATCTGATTGGATTTGGTCTCATATTCCTTTCCCTGGCTAATAGCCATTGCTGTTGCTAGGCAGCTGGGATCAAAACATTGGCAAACATGGCTGTTGCACAGGACCACTCCGACTGTAGAAACAGATCACTTATTTGCCTTGCCAGGTTTCTTTGCCATCACGCAGTTCAAGAAAAGCATTTTATTCTAATAAATGCAAGTTCAAGGCAGATATGGAAATGAGTTGATCATTATTTCATGTCAGTGTGATCTTTGCTCTTTAGCTATGTTATGCTTCCAACTTATTATCTGTATTTAACACATTAGGGCTAAATATAGATAGCTATTTTATAATTACCATTTTCATATCAGTGCTGGGTGATTTCTGTCTCAGGGACATGCTTGAAAATACAGTGTTATCGCTGGAACTCAAAAGCTTACTCTCAGAACACAAATACACTAGGAATGCTAGGAACTGAATTTACTACATCAACAGGAACCAGGACACTAGAAAGACAAGAGGGTGTGGGAACCATGAGGGAGGCTGCCACAAAGAACAAAGGGAGACAGGGAGATAATATATCCACATAAAATGACAAGGGAACAGGCAACAGGTGGGGAACATGGTTGAACAGAATTAAAGAAGTTAAACTGAAAATGACATACATGGGACAACGACCTACCAAAGTAAAACAGGAAGTAGCTAAAACAGGGGCCTAAACTTAGGCTACGTCCACACGTACACGGGTATTTTTGAAAACGGAGATTTTCCGTTTTAAAAAATAATCCCGTCCACACTAAAGGCAGAAATGAAGGAAAACGCTGCTATGAACATGCCAAAGCAGCAGGTGGCGCTAGATTCCTAACCGTGCAGAAATGTTGGCCAATCAGAAGTCTAGAAGCCTCGGTGGGAAAAAGTAAACAAAGGCATAGAGCGAGATCGATGTGAACTGTGTGTATATGTAAGCATTTAAACACTGCAGAGAGTAGAATTAACAGTAACAGTATTGTAGAAATTCATTTCACCGAAACAATAACGTGGCGCACAGTGTGACGTCAAAAAATGCGCACACCTTTGACGCTGCGTTTTCTCCGTTTTTCTCGTCCACACGTAAATGCAAAAACGGAGTTTTCGAAAATATCCACCCTGGCAGGCGTTTTTAAAAATCTCCGTTTTCAGTGACCGAAAACGCCGTTTACGTGTGGACGAAAGGTGCAAACGCATAGAAAAATCTGCGTTTTCAAAAATACCCGGGTACGTGTGGACGTAGCCTTAGACATACAACTTGACAGAACTAAAAAGGGAACCCAGGCAACCACAGAGACAGGACACACAGACCACTCAGAAACAGGGACACGACTAGGGAGCCAAGACTGACTTCACAAGGAAATACAGAGGAAGGACAAAACACAGGGACGAGACAAAGGAAACAAGAGGGGAAATGAGTAGAGGACCTAGATGTGACGGGACTAAACAAAAAGGAAAAGAGCAACTGAAAGAGAGGAATAAAGCAAAGGTAACCAAGAACAAGAAAGTTCACTAAATAGTATGAAAACGAGAAACATAATTCCTAAGCAAACCAGGACTCCCATAATGTGACTATGGTAAAGAGTTATAGCTCTACGATAATAACTTGAGCTTGTGCAAGCTAAGTGATATAGAAGCACCCCTTGCCTGATGTTAAATTAATTTCCATTAAAATAGAAGGAGATTGCATTACCTGTGTAAGAATTTACAGCTTATTTATGGAAATGTAGTATTTTCTTCACCTTCACCTTCCGTTCAGCTCAGTTGTTTTCACATATTTTGATGGGAAATTATTTTAGCACCACTGAGGGGAAACTTTAACACACTAAGTTGAGGTATTGTTTCAACCTGGGTCATATTATCCTAGACTCTCATCCTGCATCAGCCACGTCTACTCAAAGTTACACTCCAATAAAACTAAAAGTTAAAGTGATGAATGGTAATCCAGCATGGCCCATCCATCAGTCCCACAGGAAGTCATTATTTTGCAATTTACAATTTTTATGAACTAATAACTTCACCTTGGGGGGGGTTCAGCCATTTTTCTGTGTATGTTACATCAATAACTTGCAAATCTTCTGCCACTTTCTGAATCACTGTTTGGAGGAAGTTTTCACATTTCCTTGTGAATTTTCAAATTATGCTTCCACCACATGAATGCATGTAAAATGGATCTTCTTAGTAAAGGAGGTCATCACACTGACATTCAAAACAAACAAACACACTTTTTACCAGTTCATGTAAATGAATTGTGTATGGTATACTTTTATTCCTATTTGCATCAAATTGGTTAAAAATGCATTTTAAGGTCATGTTATGATTAGTTAGATGAAGAAAGAATCCTTGTGTCACTTGTTAGATGTTATTCTGTTATCTCCAGGTTGCTGCTTTTATAAAGCAGTTACTGATTTACTACATTCAGTATTTTTTATTTGATTTTTTACTTTTATTCTTGGACTTAATCAATGAGACAAAAATAATGTTTCCAGGTGTGTGTGTGTGTGTGTGTGTGTGTGTGTGTGTGTGTGTGTGTATTCCTTTATTGCCCACATCTTTACCTTTTTTTTGTTTGTTTGTTTGTTTGTTTGTTTTTTACCTCTGATTATTTCAAGCCTCATTAGTTTCATTTACTGGGATCTTAGCTGGTTTCCATTGCAATGACAATAACATTCCAGTTTCTTTCAAGGTAACTAGATTAGAAACTGTTCAAAGTACAAAGTTTTGGATCCACTTGTATCCCTGTATGTCTAGTTTCACCAGACTCGACGGGCAAAACATTTGATTTGATGTTGCTGCTCAGTTTAATTAACTGTTACAGCCATTTTCCACATAGTCCTCTATTTTAAAGGTTCAAAATGAGTTGGACAAATAGAAAATAGTTTTTAAACGTTGCTGGTTGCTCTACTGGAGTGAGATCATGTGACTGATTTGGTAATTGAACATTTCTTTGCCTGGAGAAACTCTTGGGTTGCGTTTCTAGCATGCTTTGGGTCATTATCCCTCTGCACTGTGAAGCACTGCCCAATCACTTTTGCAGCACTGAGCAAAGTCTATAACCCTGCACGCTTTAGAATTCATTCTGCTATTTAAAGACGAAAGTACATATTTAGTGTGCAAGCATTTATGTTGGAAATTTGCTATTTGATTTTGAAAATGACCCAGGCACTTATTTCTCTTTTTTATCCCCTGAAGCCGTCAACACAAACAGTAAAACCTTTGATTTGAACCACACAAACACACAGTGACAACAAAAACATAAACTTTATACATAAGACTGCTGCTATTTAAACTGAAGGCTGGAACCAATCTAGTCTTTGGTCATCAGTGTCAAAATAATCCTCTGTCTTCTTTTTGTCTTTGTGTCCTTCAGCTGTCTTTTCATATTGTCTGCTCTGTTTTCTGCCTTTAATTGCCTTGTCTAAACTGTTTTCAATCTTTTTTCTCCTCGAGAGGTTTCATTTGAACTGTTTTCTCTTTCCCTACATCTTTCCTTTTTTATCACTTCTATGCATGATTTTCTCCACCGCTTTTTGTCACTTTTTCTAAATTAAGATGGAGCTATTAAGGCTGGATTCCCTTTAATGAGATGCAGTATGCAGAAGTAGCTGTGTTCATGAATCATAGGTGTGTGTGTGTGTGTGTGTGTGTGTGTGTGTGTGTGTGTG
>NW_024582566.1:204342-224308 GCF_018398535.1 Haplochromis burtoni
TGTGTGTGTGTGTGTGTGTGTGTGTGTGCACATGTAAATCAGTTCTAAATTATAGTTTAAGTTTGAGAGGACTATTGGTCATGGCCTTTCTCTCCCAGTGTGCAGACCTTATGTGCATTTACACACAGTTATTGCACAAACACAAAGGTTAAAGCTGAAAGCAGAGGCAGTCCCTGGACCCCAGGTCTCATGGTGTCCTTAAAGGAAATTTAAAAATCATCTTATTAACGTACATTTAGGACAGATTTTTAAAAATCAGTGATTAATTTAAAGATTTAAAGATAATCTAACTGTGGACAATCATGCAGTTGATTACAATTAAACATTAAATACAGATTTCTGAGGATAAATTCAGATGAATTTGTGCTCAGGAGCAGTGGTCTTCCTTTCTTGGGGCTGTCATCATGTGAGTCAGTTTCCACATTATGCATGCTGCACACCACACGGCAGTTAAGCTTCAAATTTAAAAAAGAAAAATTCCAGTGGAATAACCCAGGTTTAAAGTCTTTAACAAGAATCTCACCAAGCCGTTTTACTCCAAGTGAGAAAGGCATGTGAAACCAAATCAAATATGTGGCTCATCGAGAACAACATTTCCACAGAACTCAGGTTAACAGTGACCACCTTTGATGCTGTTGGCCAACAGGATGTGGTGGGAACAGTGCTGCTGCCGGCAAAAGAAAAAGGAAGAGAAGATGGGAAAGGTGTAATCTGAGGCAGCAAGAGAGAAGAAAGGCAGGATTGTAGAATTGAAAGAGCGTGATGTTAGTTAGCAGTAAAAAAAGGAATTTTGGAGTAACACAAACGGATTATTTTCCTTTTCTTTTTCCTAACTCTGTCTTTTTATTTTTTTCACCCCGACAGATGAAAGAGAAGACGTTCAGAAGAAGACTTTCACAAAATGGGTAAACTCACAATTGGCTAAGGTAAGAGAGCTTCCTGCGTCTCTAACTTGCACCTGCACACCTTACACCCAGTGAGAAGTCATTTCATCAGTATGAAATAGTATCCATCTCTTGCAAGCATATCTTGGGTCTTTAGTAGGTTGAGCTCTGTGAATTCATCATCTTTTCTGTATTGACATTCTGGTTTCATATGTAAGGTTCCAACAACCCTGTGAATGAACCAGGATAGTGTTTTTCATAACTGGCAACATTATATCCAGTTTGATCTATGATAACATTTACATATGAATATGAATACATATAGATATGATGATAAAGAAGCTTTAGAACCATGTTGCATTAATCAGTTATTCTCCAGATGAGCTTTTCTGTGGTGAGTCATTTAAGCTGACTTTGGAGATCATGATTACATTCATACCAAATAACATTTATGGTTTCACAGATAAAGAAATGTCAGAATCTCAGCTAAAAGCTCACCATTTCCAGGACCACTAAACACCACTAGAACAACAAAAAATTAAAGAGCAGGTAAAAAGATTCTGCAAAAAGATGTAAACACAAAGTCCGAATTTCCCCCATTCACCCAATGACGCACACAAACAATGTCTCTGCTGAAAGCACAGATCTCTGTAGAGTTAAATCTACTAAAAGATCTATCATCTAATAAAACCTCCCACACTTGTAAAAAGTCTCACAAGTGTTAGCTTTACTTTGATACCAACATAGATTTACACAGGGTTTGTAATTGTAGAGAAATAATAAATTCATTTTGGTCATGTCTCAACCTCAAAAGGCTCCTAGTGTTACAAAGGTTATGAAGAGAGGTCATGATCCAGTAGCACCTGCATAGCTCCAAGAAAGAGCACTACAGATGTAATATTTGCTTTGTGATCTGTCCAGACAAGCATGGCAAGCAGAGCAGTGCTTGCTGAGTCAAATCTAAAAATAGACAGAAATTAAAACATACCAAATTGGATGCTATCTCTCTCCTTTAATCTCGAATAGCTTAAACTTAAAATAAAGGAGAAAGCCAAATTTCTCCTTTTAGCTCAAACTACATAAACAAAAAGCTTCTCACCTGATTTGATCTTTCACTTAAATTACTATCATGCTGTGGCTGCAATTGGCTATTGTTGCTGAAGCACACTATCCCTTTGTTCCCATTTGAAACTGCTGCGTGTCTTTGTTTCATGGGCAAGCCAACCTTTTTAGTTTGATCGTGGGCATCAGATGTGATGGGAGAGGTCTTTAGTACCTGGTAGACCGGGAATGATATGGCCCCGAAGGGCACTCCTGGATTCCAAGGTCTGCCGTCTTATACTAATTCATTGGACTTTCACCATAAAATACTTTTAAAAAGTGGGTAGGTCACTCTGTATAGAGATAATGATTGAGTGGAAACAGTGGATTTGTCTGCATTATAGCCCTGGGCCTTACTAACTGGAAAACACTTTTCTTTAAACATTGTTCTGACTTTTTTTGGAAATTACTTTTAAACTTTTCTTCCAAGTCCTCAATATAGAGTTCAAGCTGCATAGCTGGTTATGAAAATATCACAAATGTTTGAAATGAGCATGCTACTGGTTGGTGGACAAATATAGAGGAGGTCAGAAGGGGTTGCACAGTAGAGAATCCATATGGTTTCACACTAAGAGAGAAAAACTGTGGTGCTGTGAGGAAGTCAGGAGTACGAGAGACGTATGTGAGGATAGTGCACGACATGTATGAGCTGGTGAGGTGTGCAATAGGAGTCAAGGTGGAGGTCTGATTACATCAGGGATTAACTCTTAGCCCCTTTTTGTTTGCAGTGGTGATGGACAGGATGACTGATGATGACAGGCAGGAGTCTGTGGTAGTAAAGATAGTAGTAGATGGCACTGATTTGTTTGAGCAAGTGAAAGAGATTCTGGAGGTATGTTCTGGAGAGACTATGGCTTATTGTCACAGCATCATGTTAGTCAACACAACATTTTGTAATGGCAGCTCTGCAATTGAAGATGCATTTGAGGTTGCTGTTCTTGATGCTGAGTTTTTTTTACCTCCCCAAAAAATATTATATACACATTTACATTTACAGCATGTAGCTGCACTGTTGTTGTGAGCACTGATACTTACCATAAAAAATGTGATCTCATTAACAGAACTTGGCAACAGTTGGTTCGATAATTAATTAACCAATATTTGGGGGTAATATTGGGGTTGTTGTGGGTCTTCAAATCTTGTCCATCAAGGACACAGTGGCATTTCTCACTTTTGGTAATTTAGAAAGCCTCAGTTTGTCCAAATAGGTAAAGATAACCATGTTTAGCCACTCTAACCACCCGTTCAATTCAATTTCATTCAGTGTTATTTATACAGCGCCAAATCACAACAACAGTCGCCTCAAGGCGCTTAATATTGTAAGGTAGACCCTACAATAATACATACAGAGAAAAACCAACAACTATATGACCCCCTATGAGCAAGCACTTTGGCGACAGTGGGAAGGAAAAACTCTCTTTTAACAGGAAGAAACCTCGGCAGAACCAGACAATCATCCCTATATTGTAGAAAGTAAAGAAGTAGTTTCCTGGTTTTATTAATTTTGAGAATTCTTCACACTTCACACCCAGAAGGTTCTGGGTTTGAAACCAACATCCTGGTGGGGGTCTTTCTGTATGGCTTCTGCATGGTCTCCGTGTTCCTGTGTAGGTTATTTCCATGTATTCCAGCTTCCGCTCATGGTTCTGTGTCAAACCTTGTTGGAATAAGATTAAGATGCCACATTTGATTCATTCCTGTCATGGGCCCAGAGGGATAAACCATGGTTTTACAGTTGAAGTGTTAATTCAAAGTAAACCTTAATTGCTTTTCTTCCTGTGATTCTCAACTTTTTGCCATTACCCATAACTACCACAGTTATGTGGAATATGCTCTGCACTACATTATATTGAACTTTTTTCACTATTTAGATACAGCTTTACTTTTTTAAGAAATCAAGCTTTTTCCTGTGAGTTCCCAGGCCGGTAGGGAGGTCATTGTGAACCCAATGTAAAAGTTTTTGTATGTTAGCTACCCAATAGTAGTGTCTAAAATTGGGCAGACCAAGACCACCATCATTTTTAGAGGACTGAAGAACAGACTTACAAACTCTAGCTTGTTTCCCTCCCCATATGAAATGTGACAGAATTTTTTCTAACTTGTCGAAGAATGCTTTAGTAAGAAGAATGGGGACATGTTGAAAAAGATGCAATAATTTGGGGAGGACATTCATCTTTGTCAGATTAACTCTTCCTGCCACTGACAATGGTAGTGAAGTCCGATGGCGATATTTAAATCAGTTTCTGTACACTTAAAGGGTACTATTGAGTGGGGAAGAGTTCTGGCCAGGGAGTTGAGGGGTTGCATCTCGCTTTTTTGATAATTGAGCTTATACCCTGACAGTGTACCATATTGGTCCAGTATGTTAAAAAGCACCGGGAATGAGTTTAGAGGGTCAGAAATGTACAAGAGCAAGTCGTCTGCATAAAGTGAGAGTTTGTGGGTCACACCGAACCTCGTAATGCCTTTAAATATACCCTCTGAACGCAGCCATATTGCGAGAGGCTTAATAGCAATGGCGATTAAGAAGGGTGAGAGAGGGCACCCTTGCTTAGTCCCCCTCTCAAGTGGAAAAGGCGAAGACAAGTTGTTGTTAGCATGAATACAGGTGGATGGCGAGGAATATTGTAACTTAACCCAGAGAATAAAGTCAACCGCCAAGCCAAACCTATCCATCACCTCATAGACTAAGCTCCACTCGAAGCGGTCGAAAGCTTTCTCCACATCGAGAGATACCACAACCACTGGAACTGAATTGCACAACGTATGGATTCAAAAGAGGTGTCTTGAATTGTCATATGAGTGCCTGCCGGCCATGAAACCCGTCTGATCGGAGGAGATGATTTGTGGCAGGACACGTTGTAGCCTAAGTGCAAGAATTTTAGAAAGTGTATTAAAATCAATATTTAAAAGAGAAATTTGTCTGTAACTGCTACACAATAGGGAATCCTTGTCTTTTCAAGGTTAAACAAATAGTAGCTGCTGACTAAGTCTTGGGTACTTGATATTTTGAAAAGGCTTCATTATACATATCTTTCAACAATGGTGCTATAAGAATTGGCTTTATAGTATCCTGCCGAGTAGCCATCGGGGCCTGGTGATTTACCTGTGTTTAAGGATTTGATGGCTTCTTGCACCTCTACTACAGTAATTGGTCCCCCTAATCCCTTCGTCAGATCCCTATCTATTCTTGGAAAATGTATATTTTGAAGAGTTTCATCTGATAGAGGTGGAGAGCTTGAAGTGTACAGATCGCAATAGAAAAGAACAAATACTTCATTAATTCCCTCTGGGTCCGATATTATGTCGCCAGTAGCAGACTTGACCTTGCATGGGCTTGATCGGCCAGAAGTTTCCCTGCCTTATCATCGAATTCAAAAAAGCGTGGCTTTGTCTTAATTAATTGAACAATACCCACATAGCAGGCAGGTCTGACCCAGATCTGGTGTCATGCCGGCACTGCTGGCTTACTTCTGGCATGGTTAGTGATTTGTCATCCAGATATAGGCCAGGCCTGGCGTAGATGGCACAGTTTATGTGATGGCATGATACATCTGGCCTGATTGTGGTTTGGTTTATGTGGCCCAGGCTCATAGAAAATAGGTCTGGACTGGATCCGTCATCAAGCTGACACTTCTGACTGACTGGTGTCATGGCAGGGTGCATGTCAACCAGATGTGGGCCAGGTCTGGCAATGATGCACTATTTATGTTCCTATTTTAGTTAGAAGACCCAAATACCATGTTGCAATATTATACTGCTATGGTAGCCAACGTTTCAAATGTAGGTTTGACAGGTTTGTGAGTGTACACTTTATCCAAAACCTAGTGAGAGTTTGCTCATGTCTACCACCGCGTGGCTGTAGCTCAGGAGGTAGAGCAGGTCACCTACTGATCGGAAGGATAGTGGTTCGATTCCTGGCTCCTCCAGTCTGCATGGTATGAATGTAGTTAGGAAGCACTCAGTTTAGTGAAAGTGTGTGTATGTGGCATGTTGTATAGAGCACTTTGAGTAATCGGGAGAGTAGAAAAGCGCCACATAAGAATCAGTCCATTCACTGTCTGAACAGAGTTCTGTCATGTTGTTTTTGCACTATTATGTTCCGGCACGTTGTTATTACATGGTTTGATTAAGGTACACATTAGGCTGACATCTGTGGCCAGAGCTGAAACTGTTCTGGGCCAGCACAGCACCACCAGTGTGTTTGCAACTGGCCTTGTGCTGGTCCATGTGTGGGCCACCTCTGGAAAACCAGGTCTGGGCCACCAAAGGGCCGTCATTCTTTGCGGTATGTGGGCCATGTGTAAGCACATTGTGTGGGCCGGGTCCGGGCCATACCAATTTTGCTATGTGGGTAGCTGTTGCGGTGGTGGTTGAATTGAGACTGGCTTGAAGTTTCACACGTTCTGTATATAAGCCACTTGAGTTCATTGAGTAAAAACAGACACATAATACGATACAATTGTTTCTTCTCCTTGTTAAATGACATAGAATTTAATCAGTATAATCTACATGTACTCCACGCACAAAAAGCTAAATTAAGGTGTTCAACACTTTTGTTAGCACAAAATTATATCTGCTAGTTCCATGCAAGAGGCAGTCATATTCCCAAAAATGTTTAAACACTGTATAGTTATTGTTTAAAGAAATAATACAAGCACCAGCTTAAGCTAAAGAACCTAAGTAGGTGGCTGTGGATACTCCAGATTAGAGCAGGGCGATATGACCAAAAATATTTATCACGATATACATTTGAAAATTTGCGATAACGATATAACTGACAATGTAATTGACACTATACAAAATACTTTACAACTCCCCAACTTTATTAGTGCAAAAAAAACATCAGTGTATTTTCACTTAAACAAGCAGCTGTTTTTTATGTGCTTTAAAGTTATATAAAAATGTAACAGTGCAAATGCAAATTCGTTGCTGACAGTTTAACCAAAAGGCATTTCCAGTGGAAACTGGCCGACATATCCTCAGCATAACCATGTATAATATCCACTAAACTTAAAAAGAGGTTATACACACACAATACGGTAATATTATGCTGAAGCACAGCACGTATCACTCCGCGAGGCTCCGCCTACGGTAGCCGTAACGCTCCGACAATCCATCAAGCGGTGCGGCTTCATAGCTTAGCAAAGTCGTACTGAAACATTTGACAGATTTTCGAGCGCCGTGCACATAAAATCGTTTCGAGGTCAGTAAACACAACCAGAGTTCATACATAAGGCACACGGGGTTATAAGGGGCTCTGTCGACTTTCAGAAAAATCAAAGGATTAATTTTAAGTGCGCCGTATTTTCCAAACAACACGGTAATAACGACGGCCCGCTAGCATGCTCTACCAAAAATAGTGCTTTGTTGTGTATCTGACGGACGAAAGCTAAACCAGTTCCACACCAGTGAAGCTGCAGCATTTTTACAAACCAGTTCTGGTTCATCGTTTCATTCAACGATCCGCTTTCATCCTTCTCATTCTCCGTCGCCGCCATGTGCGTATGTAAACATAGGCACTGCGCGTGCGTTTTACCCATATTCTATCGCCATATTTCATTTTCTTATCGTTGCCCAACATTATACTGGTATTACCGTGAACGGTATGATATGGCCCAGCCCTACTCCAGATTCTTATTAGTGTCCATTGACATTAATGAGAGATTAAATGGTGATTCTACAGTGACTGTAGGTGTGAATGTGAGCAAAAATAATTCTGTATGTATGTGGACAGATAAACCAACCATCCAACCAGCTCATTAACTCATCATTTTCACATCTTCATTTCATATGACAGCAGAATAGGTATAACTTTAGTCAGCAACCAACCACTGGTCGCTGCTTACCTCAGTAATGGAGTTAATAACTGAGATAGAGATAAGAGACATGGAGAAAACACCAACTAGACAAATGCACTTTTAAAACAAGCCCAAAAACAGCATTTTTTTGATGACTTTATAGACAAAATACATGCAAAGGGATTGGCAACTTTATCTGCTGTGTGCACAGGTAGCTGCTGCCACGCACAACTGTCTCACCATCTAATTCTGTTATGAATTTAGATATAGGTAAAGTCACAGAAACTGGACTTCAGATGTGGTTAAAAGTAGTCCCTTTAATGAAAGTTTTGTGGATTATGCCTCCCCCACCCTGCCACCTTTGTTACATAGATTTCATCTGCCATAATGGCAGATGGTATTTTGTTAGAGAGAAATAAGTTCCCCTAAAATATAAATCACAATTGCATTTTGTTGTATGAGCACAAATTTTAGGAAGCAGGTTTGTTGTATTGTTGCACCGGAGGATGCACTTAGTCTTGTCTGAGGGGAACTCACACTGACTTTGAAAATGCCTGTAAGTCTCTTTGCTCTTCCCCTCAGTTGTGCACTGGTGTGTGCGCACGTGTATTATATGCCATTGGATCACTTGTACTCTTATTTTCAAAGTTCATTAAAAAGGTGCCAGAGGTGTTGTTGGTGTGTTGTTGGCATGGTGAAGGAGATTTTGTGAATGTACTATGTATGCATGTTGGTGTGACAGTGTGAGTAAAGCTGTCAGAACCAATTCTAATCTTAGCCAAATGATTTAAAAATAGATCTCTTCTCTTCTCTTCGATCTTATTTAATGGAGATAAAGAGATCTATTAAATAAGATCTGTAGAAGTAATAGAGCTTGAATTGAAATGTTATTTGTAATTAAACATGTCCTAATACTTCAATTACGCAAAACGAAAAGAAAACCATTCTATGTCCAGGTTAAGAGTGGTTGAGCGGTACCAGCTAGACGCAGATGTAGTGTCCTTGTATCTTGTACATGAAAATTTGCATGTAGGGGGCAAGGAAAAGTACATGTGGTTACCAAAGCATAATTAGCACCTCTTCCTAGATAGATCAGTCTCTCTCTCTCACGCTCGCTCAGTCTGTCATTCCCATATGGAAAAGATATTTATAAAATTTATAAAGTTTGTATCTGTCTTGTGTGAAACTTGTATGAAAAACACACAAGAATGAAAACAGATATAAGATCCCTTGAAAAAATTATATAAATGAAACTTGTGTTTTGGATACTTACTAAAACAATATATGAAAGTAATGAGAAAGTGGCCACTTTCATGAGTAAATCATATAAGCCTTATATGATCACTATATCAAGTAGGCCACATCTTATGCAAGTCTTTTATAAGTTTTTTCTTTTCTTCCATATGGGACACAGTAGGCACACATCTTATCACAGTCTTCACAATTCCATACTGTACACAACACACACAACACACACACACAACACACACACACACACACACACATATTCTATAGGTAGTGAGTAGTGAGACAGTAGGTGGAGCAAACTAGATTACAGGAGGAGAAATTAGTAGAAAACCAGGAAAGAGAGTATTGCAAAGAGATTTGGTACGAATAGAAAGAACTGGCAGTGAAGCACTATCATGTCTGATTTAAGTGTGATTTGCTGCTAAGCAAACCATAAAAAGAAGCACTGTATGAATATGAGGATCAGTCACCAACAGGAAACTGAATAGTTTTTTTTTTTTACTTTCTTGTTTGCACCATATCTGTAAATTACTTCAAATTTTATTTGTAACATACACAGTCATACACAGTACGATATGCAGTAAAATGCTTAGACAGCTGCTCGTGAGCTAAAATAAAAGACTATGAATAGGATAGAAAATAAATATGAAAATTAAAATAAAGGGTAAATTTAACTAGAAGAATAGAATAAAATAAAAAATTAAATTAAAAATAAAATAACTGTACAACAAAATACACAATAAAAAATATAAAAATATATGAAGAAATATAGAACAATGAAATATATAAGAAATATAGAACAATAGAGCAGCTGTACGAGTAATAAATGGTAATGAAGAAATAATGTCCAGGGTTTTGCAATCCACATATTTAAGTGTCTTGTGCAGTGCAAATATGCTTAAAAGTGATTTATTTAAGTGACTTGTGATAGAGTGATTTGATTTGATGACCACCGCAGAGTGTAGTTGTGCAGTGGCCACTAGTGTAAACACAATGTCCAGAAAGTCCAGTGTGTGTGTAAGAACCTATGTGTGGGTCAGTACTGTGTGGTGGTGTGATTGAGAGACCGTATCGCCTGCAGGAAGAAGCTCCTCCTCAGTCTCTCTGTGTTGGTCTTCAGGGAGCGGAATCGCTTTCCTGACCTCAGACAGAGAGAACAGTCTGTTGTTGGGATGGCTGAGGTCCTTCACATCTTCCTGGCCTTGGTCCAGCACCGCCTGCTGTAGATTGAGTGCAGGTCAGGGAGCTCGGAGCGGATGGTGCGCTCAGCTGACCGCACAACCCTCTGTAGAGCTCGTCTGTCCTGCATGGTGCTGTTCCCGAACCAGGTTAAGATGTTTCCCGTCAGGATGCTCTCTATGGTGCACGAGTAAAAGTTCCT
Organism: Haplochromis burtoni; assembly: GCF_018398535.1. Taxonomy (NCBI): domain Eukaryota; kingdom Metazoa; phylum Chordata; class Actinopteri; order Cichliformes; family Cichlidae; genus Haplochromis; species Haplochromis burtoni. The sequence goes on from NW_024582566.1 coordinate 214,758, forward strand.
GAGCACCTTGGAGGGCAGTTGGAAGTCTCTCAAGCGTCTGAGGTGGTAGAGACGCTGACGGGCCTTTTTCACCACGGTGTTGATGTGACAGGACCATGACAGGTCCTGCGTGATGTGAACTCCGAGGTATTTGAAGCTGTCCACTCTCTCCACTGGGCACTCGTTGATGACGGGGGTCTGGTAGTTCCTCTCCATTTTTAGCAATGACAATTTATTTATTTATATCTCCATTAGTTGTTTATTATATAAGCATGGGAAGTGGGCAGGACCTGAGATCAACTTTTCTCAATGTGTAGTGACTACCAATAAGAATGATGAATACTATTTATTTACATATAGTAGTAAGTACTTTAGAAGGTCTCCTAGACAACCCAAGCTGGAAAGCCAGCTTATAGACACGTGGCCTTATACTCCTGGGACTGGTAATTTGTCTGAGTCAGAGCTGACTAGAAGGAGAAAATGTGTCACAGATCAACTTACTCCATCCATCTTCTTCCACTTATCCAGTTCAAGGTCACAGTACTCCATCCCAGGAACTGTGAGTGAAAGCCAAGGTACATCCTTGACAGGTGACCAGTCTGTCACAGGGCTGACAAACAGCTCCGGCTAATGGGTGAATAAGGCAAGTTGTATAAAGTGCTTTGAGTGCTCTGGTAAAGTTGAAAAGCCCTATAAAAAACTAATCCATTGTCATTTAACATGTATTTGTTTGTTTGTTTATTTATTTATCTATCTATCTATCTATCTATCTATCTATCTATCTATCTAAAGCTCATCCCAATAATTGAGTTAGGGGTGCTGGTGCACTGATTGACAGCTATCCCTGTCACAGTCTGTGAGACGTGATCCAGTCCTTGGAGTTGATGTGGAGTGGATCTCTTTACTCTCTATGTGCTGTTGTAGCCTTTTGAAGCACTTTCTTAGCTGACTTATTTTGTGGCTTGCAATGAGGTAAAGCTTTATGAATGTTAGGGAGTGCATGCATAAAAAAGAATAATAATTATATAAATTGATTTACATTAGAAATGCATAATTAATCACATACATCTATCAATAATTCTGTGATTGTGATAAAAATTGGAAATGAATAAATGCTACATTTAAAACATAATTGATTCATAAAATGTATCAAATATGTTTAAAATATTAATAAATAGTATTTAAAAACACAATACAGGTTATGAATACAGCTTGCTAAGATTAGCTGATAAATTAGCGCATCAAACTGAAGCATCAACATCCTGTTTGCAAAACTAATTGGTGTCTACAGTGGCTACATCCACCTTTATATATGTCAAATTTTTATAAAAATGTTTTAAGAAAATGACCTTTATCATGTATTTTAATTATAAAAGAAGACTGAGTGGGGCCCATGAGATTGTTTTGTAAGTGGGCCACAGTACTTTGGGATGGCTGGTTTATAACAAGGTAGTAAGACCTGCTATAATTTGTGGTTTTCATTGGACTGAGTAGAACAGATAAGATTATGAGTGTATCAGAAAAATATAGAAATATTTGTTGAAATATTGTGGACACAAAGATAGATAGGGAAGATTGAAATAGTTTGGATTGAATAGGAAGTATAGGGGACATACAAGACAAAGTAGACTATGCAGACTAGTTGGTGAGAGAGGAGGATGCAGGGATAGGGTGAGACAGAGGCCTCTGATCCAATGTGGAAAGAAGAAGTGAGTATATACTTCATGGTTTTCATTGACAGTATTTCTTGGCATAGCCAGGTGTTGGAAGGCTTCCACTTTGGTGGCCTCAGAATCTTCTTCTGCAGATGATCTGGTTCTGTTGGCTTCATTAGGTGGTGACTTCTAGCAGCCAGTTGTGAAGGGGCACAAAGAAGAATCAGCACCTTCAAGTCTGAGACCATGGTCCTCCGTCAAAAAAGGTGGAGTGCCTACTTTGGGTCAGGGACAAGTTACTACCCCAGGTGGAGGAGTTCAGGTGCTTTGGGGTCTAATTTATGAGTCAGGAGAGAAGAGAACAGGAGACTAACAGACAAATTGGGCGATGATTGCATTGAGTCAGATGCTGCATCGGTCCGTTGTGGTAAAAAGGGAGAGATGACAACGAAAGCGAAGCAAACCAAAGTGGTGCTGTCCAAGTCAAGTGCTTGACACTCTTTCTTGGATGTCTTCCAGTGTGATGGTTACTGGATCCTACTCAGGGAGGCTGCTGGGGTCTGCTCTTAGATCCCCTAGCAACTGAACATTATTGTTATGTGTTGCATCCTTCTCCCATATGCTCCTCCTGTTCTGCTCTAATCTACCCTAATTCCATTGTTACAGATTTATGGTCTTCTTTGCTAATTTGTTATAAATGTAGTATAATAATGTATTTATAATGATAAAAATATTATGCTGTTACAGTGTAGTTGGATTTTTGACAATATTGTCAAAGAAAAAAACCCAGAAAAAAAATAAATAGACCTTTGGGTAATAGACTTCTTGGGGTAATGTGAAGGGCAGCCTGTTCTACATCTGCTGACAAATAGGTGTGAAATCACAGGCTGCTTCTACACCATATTCTGTCCTGATTTGTTTTATCATATCTCTTTTTATCTTCTTCAACACAAGCCAGGGAGGAACAGACAGTCATGTCCCACAGCATATTTCCCACACCATGTCCCACGTGCATAAGTGGTGGGTGGAGGTCAGATCTGATCATATCACACACACAAATGCGTTTTCATCTTCAGTAAACACTGATAGCAATGACCTCTACAGGAATGTGAGCAGAATGCCAAACATTGCTGACTCGTTCCTCTTGTGTGTGGATGTAGTCGCTTCAAAATCAGACTTTGCAGACACAGAAAGATGATTCTCTCATTCTGTGCCCTCCACACTAAGGACAGCTTGACTTACCTCACCTTTGAATGGAAGTACTGGGTTAAAATTTAATTTGAATTAAGCATATATGAAGTTATAATTTTTTATCTATGACACTTAATCTACAGGGTGGGCCATTTATATGGATACACCGTAATAACATGGGAATGGTTGGTGATATTAAAGTCCTGTTTGTGGCACATTAGTATATGTGAGGGGGCAAACTCCTCAAGATGGGTGGTGACCATGGTGGCCATTTAGAAGTCGGCCATCTTGGATACAACTTTTGTTTTTTCAATAGGAAGAGGGCCATGTGACACATCAAACTTATTGGTAATGTCACAAGAAAAACAATGGTGTGCTTGGTTTCAACGTAACTTTATTCTTTCATGAGTTATTTACAAGTTTCTGACCACTTATAAAATGTGTTCAATGTGCTGCCCATTGTGTTGGATTGTCAATGCAACCCTCTTCTCCCACTCTTCACACACTGATAGCAACACCGCAGGAGAAATGCCAGCACAGGCATCCAGTATCCGTAGTTTCAGGTGCTGCACATCTCGTATCTTCACACCATAGACAATTGCCTTCAGATGACCCCAAAGATAAAAGTCTAAGGGGGTCAGATCGGGAGACCTTGGGGGCCATTCAACTGGCCCACGACGACCAATCCACTTTCCAGGAAACTGTTCATCTAGGAATGCTCGGACCTGGCACCCATAATGTGGTGGTGCACCATCTTGCTGGAAAAACTCAGGGAACGTGCCAGCTTCAGTGCAAAAGAGGGAAACACATCATCATGTAGCAATTTCAAATATCCAGTGGCCTTGAGGTTTCCATTGATGAAGAATGGACCCACTATCGTTGTCCCCATATACCACACCAAACCATCACTTTTGTTGTTCCAACAGTCTTGGAGGGATCCATCCAATGTGGGTTAGTGTCAGACCAATAGCGGTGGTTTTGTTTGTTAACTTCACCATTCACATAAAAGTTTGCCTCATCACTGAACAAAATCTTCTGCGTGAACTGAGGGTCCTGTTCCAATTTTTGTTTTGCCCATTCTGCAAATTCTGTGCGCCGATCTGGGTCATCCTCGTTGAGATGCTGCAGTAGCTGGAGTTTGTAAGGGTGCCATTTGTGAGTAGCTAATATCCGCCGAAGGGATGTTCGACTAATGCCACTCTCCAGTGACATGCGGCGAGTGCTACGCTGTGGGCTCTTGCTGAATGAAGCTAGGACAGCCACTGATGTTTCTTCATTAGTGACAGTTTTCTTGCGTCCACATTTTGGCAAATCCAACACTGAACCAGTTTCACGAAACTTAGCAAGCAGTTTGCTGACTGTAGCATGGGAGATGGGTGGTCTCGTAGGGTGTCTTGCATTGAAATCTGCTGCAATGACCCGGTTACTGCGTTCACCAGATATCAACACAATTTCGATCCGCTCCTCACGTGTTAACCTCTTCGACATGTCAGGCTGATGAACAGAAGAGTCTAATGGGTGCAGCCATTTATTTTCTGTGTTAGCATAGATAGGCTGTTCTCTGGACATCGTTTGTGCAAACTACAAAATAAAAATAAATCGCAACTCACACAATTCCTTTGAATTATGTTCTAGCAATTAGTCCAAATAAATCGGGTCAAATTCAAAGAAAATTACTCGCGTATCTCAAGAACGAGATGTGCAGCACCTGAAACTACAGGATACTGGATGCCTGTGCTGGCATTTCTCCTGCGGTGTTGCTATCAGTGTGTGAAGAGTGGGAGAAGAGGGTTGCATTGACAATCCAACACAATGGGCAGCACATTGAACACATTTTATAAGTGGTCAGAAACTTGTAAATAACTCATGAAAGAATAAAGTTACGTTGAAACCAAGCACACCATTGTTTTTCTTGTGACATTACCAATAAGTTTGATGTGTCACATGGCCCTCTTCCTATTGAAAAAACAAAAGTTGTATCCAAGATGGCCGACTTCTAAATGGCCACCATGGTCACCACCCATCTTGAGGAGTTTGCCCCCTCACATATACTAATGTGCCACAAACAGGACTTTAATATCACCAACCATTCCCATTGTTATTACGGTGTATCCATATAAATGGCCCACCCTGTGTATAATAGTTGTAAAAAAACAATGGATCCCCATTTGTTCTGCACAATTGTGAAAAGTTTATAAAACAGTCCATTTATTCCAGTAAGGACCAGAGGTTAGGATACTACGCTTGACCCAAAACCTGGTTCAAACCCTCTTCTCCATCCAAATTTGTCTTTCTGCCTATATTCTTTTATTCTACCTGGTGCAATTGTATGTTCCAGTAAAATTACATTATTGATCAATGGGCAGGGCTAAAGACTTTATATTTTCTAGCTTTCAGTATTAAAACAACACCTGTAGTAAAAAAAAAAAAAAAAAATGATTTCCCCTCTAGAATTAGTAAAGTGTTTTGAATCTAATGTTGTGGATCATAGTTACATTCAACCCAAAGTTATATTTGTGTTGTATGTAACTAGAAGGTGTAACCATTTGTTCCTAGTATCTGTGGTAGTACCATCCAGTGAACAAGAGAAACTTCCTGATGTCAGATGTTAAATTTTACATATCCAAAAATAATGTGCGGGGAGAGGGAATTCTTTCCTATGTTTACATTTGTTTTACTATTTAAAACTAGGTCTTTGGTGGTGAAAGAAGGGTCGGTGAATTGAGGTGCAGCAGAGTGCAGGCTGAGCAGGTGAAACAGAAGGGAGTAAAGGAGCACAAGGACTGTAGCTTGGAAGGCAGTAAAGGGTGGGTAAGCAGGAAGGTGTTTGGTCATAAAGTTGTTAGAGTTTGGTGAAAGGTAAAGAAGACGTGGAGACACATGGGAACACAGCTATAGCAAATTAGACATAATGAGACTAGGGGAAGCAAAACTGAATGCAATGCACACGAGACAAGGACTCTCAAAATAAGACAGGAAGCATGCAACCCAGATTCAAGACACACAAACTAGTTGCTGGAAGAAATTACAAACACATGAGATACAGACAAGACAAAGAAGAACTAAATTATAATCACATATAAATCCAGGCATAAATCAAGAATCCATTTCTCAAAACACGATACAATAAAGACCAAAAAGTCCAAAAAACAGAGAACACTGGGAAACACACCCAGGGAAGTGTGATGAATGTGTCACTCTGCTTGCTCATCAGCTGATGAGCAAGCAGAGTGACACTCGAGGGACAGTCTGAGGAGGGAGCCATACGGTTAGTGTAGTAACGGTGACAAATAACTAAGCAGACTAGAAAGTTGGTCTCAAAGTGTGTGAGCTATTGTGAAACAACTGTTACATCATCGGTTATAGACATGTACAAGCATGTAAAAACCTCGGTGTCTAAAATCAAGTAAATACACAGATGAGTAATTTTTAGTATCAATTTCTAATAATAATTAGTTTTTTACATTAGCAAGCCCAATGATGGTCGGAGATGGTCTGATACCGAGAGCAGCAATATAAAAAGACAGGAACCTGGAAATGTGTCCGTGGAAGTAAAATGTTTGTAATGAAATGTATTTTAAGATGTGGGAAATCTTTCCCTGAGAACTAGAAATGCAGGCGCAGAAGTGTGTGTAGGGCAGTAATAGAATTAAATGTGAGTCACATGAAACATAAGCTACTGATAACTAACTAACTACACAATAAAACATAAAAGTAGTGCTTCTATCTTTGTCAAGTGTAATCTGGAATGGATTTTAAGTGAGTGTAGTAAATAAGCACAAAGGTACTGAAGGTGGCTTGTGTTTTATGCCATTAAAACACAGTAACAGTGCTGTGTTTTTGAGGACAGAGATGAACTAACAGTCATCTGTAGTTCTGACACTGGGGCCCACTGAGCACGAACACACTGCTTTTTGGACTGAATGTGTCAAATACCCAAGCTAAAACTAATGTCACGGCTAGTTAGCTAACAGTTACCCATGACCAAAATCTATGGCAGCATGGCCCAGGGTGCCAGGTTCACTTTAACATGGGCCCCATCGTGACTGCCTAAACCTTTTCTTAGGGCATGATTGGTTATATTAGATCCTGTGTGAACCTGTGCGGTTTGTTTAAGATAATTACAGCACAAGTCTCAGGGGGAAAAAAGTCACACAAATCGTTAACAAATAGTTCACCTGTTATTTTTTTAGGCTTTCACACTTTAATTTAATTAACAGTAGAAATAGTTTAGTCAGTTTCTGGCTGCAGAGCGTGAGTAAGTGGTTAGAGTAACAATGATTCAAACAATTAATGCAACAAACACAATTTCTAATAAAAAAATGATGAAGGCCTGTTTGATTTTCTTATTAAAAGATAAGTGCATGAATTACAACACACTCTCTCTGTTGATATCAACCTGTGCAGTTCAGCCAGCGGTCGTTCTTTCTCTCACTCTCACTCACATGTGTAAAAGCAGCGGCTTGCTGCCACGTGACTGGCTGATTAGAGATTAGCTGCTGAACTGCTTTTGTTACACCCTTGACACCTCCAGTGCTTCTCTAAGTTTGCTCCCTGGAAGTCCTTTTCTGCTGATTTGTAATTACACCGTGTCCCCTGTGCTGTGCAAAGAGCAAACATCAGCTCAGGTATCATTGTGCAATTTTTCAGTATGAAGCTACACAGTTCACACTCTGTTCACTATTATAACACACTAGCACCACGATTCAATAATTTTTTCAATTCAATTTTATTTATATAGCGCCAAGTCACAACTACAGTCGCCTCAAGGCGCTTTATATTGTAAGGTAGACCCTACAATGATTCATACAGAGAAAAACCCAACAACCATATGACCCCCTATGAGCAAGCTCTTTGGCGATGGTGGGGAGGAAAAACTCCCTTTTAACAGGAAGAAACCTCCGGCAGAACCAGACCATCATCCCTTTATTGTAGAAAGTAAAGATGTAGCTTCCTGCTGTCATTGCTTTTGAGATACTTCTAAGATTTTTTTTTTAATAAAGAATAGGGACATGAAATGCCACTCTAAAATAAATAGTTATGTACAAATGTTGCTTTACTAAATAGGGAAACTGTCACGGTCCTGTGTTGGTAACCCAGTGTTTTGACTTTTGTATTATTATTGATCTTTGATTTCTCATGGTTTTTGACTGCTTGTGTTTTGGTTTCTGTTTTGTATTTCTAGCTCTCCAGTTCTTCTTGGTTTGTGATTTCTTAGGTTTTGGTCCTGTGCCCCTCGTGTTTAGTGTAGGTTTAGTTCCAGTCATTTGTGTCTCATGCCACTCCTGTCCCTGTACTCAGTGTTCCCTCTGTTCAGTATCAGCTCCGTGCCTCTGTGGCTGTCGTGTGTTTCCTGTTTTACTTTGAAAGTCCGTGTCCTATGTCAATGTACTCTTTTTTGCTTCCTCCCGGTTTTGTCTCATCTGATTAGCGTCAGCTGTGTTCCCTGCCTGTCTGCCATTTACTCATTTCTTCATGTATATATGTGTCTGCATTTTCTCCTGTGAGTCTTCCCCAGTGTTTCGTCTGCGTTTTCGTGTCTCCGGTTCCTCGTTCCCGGTTCTAAGGTTTTTGTAACATTTTCCCATGTTTCCGGTGTTCTTTAGTTTAGCTGCTCCCAGTTTAGGTTTTGTTAGTTCCCTTTCTGATTCCTTTTGTGTTTTGGTACAGCAGCCAATAAAGGCTCATTCTTCGGTTGAAACCTTCTCATTCATTTGTTTGTCTGTACTTGGGTCCTCATTCTCATCCACTCCACGCCGTCTGCTTCGCCAGACGTGACAGTACAGTGTACATTATATATACTTTACAAGTTCAGGACCACATTTTTGGCCATGATTGTGGCACTTTCTGCACCTTCACCTCAACTGTTTCCTTTCTATTTTAAATGTTTGCCAAGTGGCACTTTCCATATGTAAGAAGGGATACTGTTCTCCCACATAGATGATCTGCCCCAAGAAATGCAGAGAGATACAGTGATATATGATACAGTATGTTTGAGATGTGCCAGTTCATTCTGTAACACAGAAATTTGTGTTGTGCTCGGACAGCATCTGATTTGGTTTGTGCCCATTGAATGTCCTGTGCCAGCGTCTTCAGAGGAGTCTCTGGTTAGTGCTTCACACTTTAGGTTGACTCTGTGCAGAGGGTCATTAATGACACAGTTACAGTTATGACTGTGTTGCGCTCAAGAGATGAATGTGGTACTGTGAATAAATGTAACCCTAGCAACTGACGCATATTAATGTGTGCCGAAATTGGCTCAGTAAACTGACATTTAGGAAAGAGGCTCATGTAAGTACTCTCTGGGATAATGGAAATAAATAAACCTCTATCTGTTATTAGGTCAACATCATGACAATTGTCCATTAGCATTTACTTCTAAAGAGCAGAGTTTTGTTAGCATTAGTGTCCACCATTTTCAGTCCTCCTTTTGACCAAACATGAAAAAAGTAAATCATTACTTGCCTAGTAGCAGCTAGTATGTAGAATAAACACAAATGAAGTGGTTATATACTTATGTCCTCTGAGCAAGTAGGGCTATGGAGGGCCAAAAGTGACAAAATGAAATAATTAAATATGCTATTTTGTCACTCCTGGTCCTCCAGGGAATAATTTAATGGTTTGCACACTGTTTGCACACTATTGCATTTAGTGGTGCATGATTTTTTTTAGAACACATGCTCCTCATCAGACAAATACGCAAAGGATTAGGGCCACTTTGGGGGG